>NC_000086.7:62724165-62919165 GCF_000001635.26 Mus musculus
CACTCCTCCATTGCTGATGGGACCATCCAGAGACTGCCGTACCTGCAGATCCATCCCATTATCAGGCACCAAATGCAGATACTGTTGGATATGCCAGCAAGATTTTGCTGACAGGACTCTGATATAACTTTCTCTTGTGAGGCTATGCCACTGCCTGGCAAATACAGAAGTGGATGCTCATAGTCATCTATAGGATCGATCACAGGGCCCCCAATGGAGGAGCTAGAGAAAGTACCCAAGGAGCTGAGGTATCTGCAACCCAATAGGAGGAAAAACAATATAAACTACCCAGTACCCCCGGAGCTTGTGTCTCTAGCTGCATATGTAGAAGAAGATGGCCTAGTTGGCCATCACTGGGAGGAGAGGCCATTTGTCTTGCAAAGATAATATATGTCCTAGTACAGGGGAATGCTAGGGCCAGGAAGTGGGAGTGGGTGTGTTGGGGTGCAGAGTGGGGGGAATGTATAGTGGACTTTTGGGATAGCATTTGAAATATAAATGAAGGAATTATCTAATAAAAATTCTTTAAAAAAAGATTACAAAAAATTATTTAGCACAATAGATTTTGATATTTTTATCTTTTTAAAATCCTGTCTTTTTACATGCATTATACACATAATTCCTTTACTGTTGGAATTCAACATATTTTACTTAAAGATTTATTAAATATTATTTATTCTTTTAAGTTCTCTTTTACTTTCTACATTCCTACCCATGCACTAAGTAAATAATTTTGTTGATAAAACATAAATGTTGAAGTATGTATTGTGAATAGTATGTATGTCTTTAACCATGAACAGTTGGAGCTTAAATCTGATTTGCTTCAGGAAGAATATGCTAAAAAAACATGGTAGTGATTTGTGATGTTTAGAAAACTGATTAAAAGTTATTTTAGACAAATCATCTTGGCTACTATTTTCCAAATTTGGGTATCATTCAACCTAACATTCTTTTAAAACTGTATTTATTATTTGAATATATATGTAAGTATGGTATATTTTAGTGTATATGCATGTGTGCAATGGTGGACATGTGAAAATCACAGGAAATTCAGAGGAATCATTCATATCTTTATTGCTGGTTCCAGGTTTCAATCAGTTCACCAGTTTTGTGCTGATCCATTTTATCAGTCCCACCGTAACATTCTTACTGCCATTGTTATCACTGCAGTATACATTGTAATCCCTATAAATGCTTATTATTCAAATTCATTATTTGATAAAACATAAAAGGAAAAAGAAGTTAACAAATTTTAATCACTTTTCATTGTTTTGTTTGTTTGTTTGTTTGTTTGTTTCTTAGAAGTTAAGCCACACTGGCAAGAATTTCTACTTCCTCTGCCTGGTAAATATATTGGAGTTGTTGAACTGACTCTGACTATTAGAGTTATTCACTAAGAACTTTATAATTTTACATATGAGAACTATTTCATTTTCTAAAGTGTCTTTAAGCCCAGAAATCTGTTTTAACATGAACAACTATCAATGTAAAAATCCTGGTAACAATGTAAGAATACTTCATCGTATTTTCCTGAAAACATTTTATAGATCTTTTGCTTAAGTTTAAAGATTTCCTGGAAGAATTTTCAGATTTTATAACTTAAATAAGAGCAATATAGAAAAAAAATGTGATCAGACAAGGTTAAAAAGTAGGCTCAAGACAAAAACACAGAGATTTCTTAGAAATCAAGTAATCAAATATACTTTATATTTACACACAGGAGAAGAGCCATGCCTGGGACTATAAACCTGGTCAAAATCCCATGGCTGGAATGATTATAAAACTTGTTGTTTGCTAAATGATTATGCTGTCAAATTGCTTTCTAAATATGTTTGTACCTATGGATTTGTAAGTTTCTCAGTCTTAGTCAAGGTAGCTGCCTTTTGCAGTGAGAAATTGCTGAGGCAGAGGCCTCAGAACTGTTTGAAATGTAAGAACAAATGACCAAGTTAAAACAAGTGAGCTGCAGAAGGGTCATCTATAAACATAACCTCCTCAAGTCTCAGGATGCATAACAGTTGAGCAGACAGAATAATTGTAAGAGTTGGAGGATCGGGAAGAGTACTATTAAATCTCTGTTCTGGACAATGCTATTGCAAAATTATTACAGTTGTGATTAGCTACAAAAGATATGAAACAAACCAAGTCTATTAGTATTCCAGCATGGGAATGTAGGGACTTCTGAGGCCCCACCTAATACTAGCTTCTGAAAGAAAGAGTCAATATTCCTTAGAGCTGTAGCTAGTGTTAGTAGACACACATTCCAGTGGATAGACACAACCATGTATATATGAGAAACATTAATTGCATCCAGTGAATTACATATAAAGAAAATAACATGAAATTTGGTGGGAAATATATTTGGGTGTTAACTAATGAAGTTGTAGGTAAGCAGAATGTTGATATAATAAAGGTGTGTGTGTGTGTGTGTGTGTGTGTGTGTGTGTGTATTATGTGTATCAAGCACTCAAAGAATAAATAAAATACTTAAAAGTACTTATGAAATACTTTGACAATATTATTGCTTGGTTGATATATCATAAAAATTTGAAAGTTTTATTTGTTTTTGCATCCTGTAGAGGGAAAATGACATTCCTGTTTAACATGGAAAAAGTATTTCAAAAATCTTTAAGCCTAATAGCATTTCTGGGTGTCATATTGAATAAAGTATCATAATAAATTTGTAAACATGGACAATTCAAAAGCAAAAGGGCATGGACTTGGGTGGGTGGGGAGGTGAGTAGGATCAAGAAGGAGTTGGGAGAGGGAAAACTGTGATTAAAATATAATTTTTGTATAAAAACTTTTCAATAAAATAAAAATAAAAGCCTATGTGTTATATCAAGGAATACATTACATGGAATGACAAGTAGATAATTGTAACAATTGGCGATTGTAAAGATACAACTCTCTTCCACAACATTGCTATTCACTGAATTTGGCAATTTAAAGAATATATTTCAATCAACAAATGAATAATTAAAGAATTATAGTGCTTCTTAGTACACCAGAGCACGTAAAGATTAGAATTTTTGGAAACTGAATTTTCTTGGATCTGGAGGAAATTTTACAAGATAGGGCATATAATCTATGGTGATGTATCCCATGAATATGTAGTGATATAAATTAAGTAATTGGAAGCGATGGAGTATGGAATGCCTTGGAGGAAAAACATTTCTATTTATAATATAGAAAATGTGAATAGGAAGGTAGAAATTTAATTATAGTTCTACAATATTTTTCCTTAAGTTAAAATATAATTAGACAGAACAACCACTAAAAGATATTAATATCATTATATTTTTAAAGTAACATAGGAAATAGAGTATTAAATAACAGTTAAATCAGATATTAAAAGAAGAGAAAATAATAAAGATGGGAAAATGTAGGCTTATATTTATATTTTTCGGAACGTACTTTTAATAAGGGTATGTAAATGCTTTAACCTCTATTCTAGGCATAATCCACCAGAGGCAGTGGAAATGAAAGGTTAATAGGGCAACGGTGGATGTGGAACTGTTTAGAAACAGTTCTTTGGAGCAAATCCAATCTGCGTTTTCAGGATATCAGCAGTTCAGCTGACAAGAATCAGCAGCAGTAGCTCAATCCACTCACAAACACCATTCATGAACCAGCAATGACAGTTAGATCCAGAAGAAACCAGAAGGCTCTGCCAATAGACCCGAATTCATGGAAACAGCAAGAAGTCATTGGAATACCACCAGAAGTTCTGTGTTGTGTTTCTCTCTATGAAGTTATTGGAAATAATGACCAGCAAAGAATAGCAAGGGTGAACCAATATCATGCAGGGTAGTAAGGTAAGACCAGCATCAGCAAAGCTCAACAAGGACAAGCAAAGAATGAATGGTAAGGCATACGAATACCACACAGTGTAGTTCACCATACATTGAGTTATATTTATACCCTTTCCAAACATCATATGTTAGCTCAAGCATCTGCTCTAGCAGATCACATGACCTTTTTAAAGGCTGCTTCCAGAATAACACCACTTGTCTGTTCTCAGCGAAACATTCTCTATTGTCTGCTGTAGCGAAAATATCCTCTCAAAAGACAAATTCCAGAAAAATAACACATGACACAACTGAGCTCCAAAGAAACCAGGATTTTCCACTTCAGAAAAAAAAAAAGCCAAAGGAATATCAAATAGAAAAATATAATCAGAATTAAACCTAAATATTTTAGTAACCAAATAATTATTTCCTGTGTTCAATAAAGGATTCAGGAGTTTCTGCATTACCCTTCTAAAACCTGAAAACAAGCTCTCAACAATTGTATTACAGGTAGTTAAACCAGGAACTTTAATTAGGAAAAAAGCTTTTTTAGTTTGGATAAAAAGAACCAACATGAGTCAGAAATAATTTACAGCAAACTTAAGAGCTATTGAAGACATGGAAAATGAAAACAAAATGAGAACATATCCCTTGTTCAAAATAAGACTAAGAGAGCTGGAGAGGCTATATTGAAACTGGAAACCTTCAAGACAGAAAGTAATTAAGACATGAAGAAAAATGTTTCATAATGTTAAAATGAGCCATTTGTAATCTAGAAGTACTAAGAATCATGAATTTGTAAAGCCATAATAGTATGAAGCTAAAGTTTTCTAAGTGTAATGACCATATAAGTCAGTTACATTACTAAAAGTACATGAACTTTTATCAGTTTTGATTTAAAATCTTTGACTGAGATCCCATAACTAGATAGGCTCTTTGCTTACATTGGCTCTCCTGCTACATGCACTCATGCATTCACCTGGCTGACATCATTCAACTGAATATTTGGAAAGATCACTTGGAAATGAGTTTGTTCCAAAGAAAAGCCTCAAGATGATCTTTGAAAAAAATGTCATCAGTAGCTGAAAAATTATTGGTTGAGAATAGTATAATTGTCAAGACACAAACAACTACAGTGTTTCAAAATAAGAGGGTTTTAAGAGCTGAAAACTTTATAAGAAGTTATTACTAAAATAATATTAGAGAAATTGATGATGAAAACTTTAAAATTTGCTCTGATCTAAAAGTATGATAAGAAATATGAACACTTTGCTAACTTCTGGAGTTAAAAACGTCACCAGTTTGTTGAAAGAAATTCTGCCTTGTACAACATGCCCTATCTGAATCCAAAGTTGATAGGGAGATGAAATAGGTGATAAAGAAAATATCTTTTAAGGAATGTATCTATAAGATCCTTGGATTCATTTCAAAGGTAGATGCTCTAATAGTTGGCAAGAAGAAATGTAAAAGATCTCTCTTTATCTCACCATCTGCCTCATTAAAAATAAGAAGATGAAATTTGATGCATTTGAATTTGTCTGTATGATCTGCAATATGAAAAAGATAGAAGGTTTTGAAGCTACTTTTGTCGTTCTTGAAGAAACCTGCTATAGTCAAGCAGAGGGGTCTGTGGAGTTCCATAGAGAGTGCAACAAATCACAGATCTGAAGCAGCAAACATGAATATTTCTTAAAGATTAACAAGTGATTCAAGGCAGATGATGTGTGGGATCAGGGAATATTATTCATACACAGTAATAAAATATACTATGTAAAAATACAAAGAATAACATAATAGTAAACACTTCAGAATTAGAACTAATGTAAAATCTCTTTCAGGTACAAATAATTAAACAATAATACCAATAACAACCAAAATGTTAGCAAAATGTCACATGGAAATTATTTAAAACAAAAGGTGTAAGTCTATTATTAATTATTTAATAAATAAAATTATTTAATCTGTCCATTAACAAATTCCATTACTTATTTCCTGACTTTGAAAGTGATAATTTTCAAAAATAATTGATAAAGATAATTGAAGAAAATAGTTTCTGACTTCCAAAGTTTATATAAGTTTTGAGATTATAACATAAATTACAATGCTCCTCCTTTCTTTTTCTTTGTTCCAAGGTCTCCCATATCCTTTGAAGCTCTATTTCAAATTCATATCTCCATCATTCCTTAAGTTTTCTGGCATCCATATATATATATATATATTCATGTCTATTCCTGAATATTAAGTGCTAAGTCCATAAAATGTTACTTGTATGCTTGTTTTCATGGCAGATTATTTGTCATTATTAAATCAATTGATGTGCTCTAATTAAATGATTTTTAAAAATATTTAAATATTTTATTGTGAAGAAATTTCTCAACTCTTATTTTCACTCGTAATTTGATGGCAATTTCTGTAATAAACAATATGACAATAAAATAGCATTTTATCGAAATATTTATAAAATAGCATTTTATTGAAATATATCAAATATCATGATTAAGTTATCCATCCAAGGAATTATTGAGAAATAAATTTATATTACCATATTAAATGGATAGAATGGAAACAAAGGATTCTTTCAGGCAAAATGATTGGACACTATCAGGGTCTTATACTCATAGACATGTCATTTCAATATTTGTTTTAGGGGAAATTTAAAATTCATAACTCTTGGCCAACTTGAAATTAAAGTAATATTCTTTTAAAATATTTTATTTTATTATCATTAGTTGAGTATAAGTTAACATAGAGACCTGCAACTGTTCAAAGTAAAGAATAAGAGATTTGAAGAATCAGTCTTAAATAAGACATTTAAATCACAATTTCTTTCCACAAGGCTCAGGGAGAATATCACAGAAAAAGCAGAAGATAGAATGTAAGAACCAGAGTACAGGAAGGACTGATGTGAAATACTATTTTCTGGATTTCTGTCCTTTGTGCCCAAGAACACAAATCATCTCTTATTGCATAGATAACAACTGTATAAATGGAAGCCAGTCAATTAATATCAGCATGAATATAGGAGTCCTCATAAGCCCCCAACTCTAACTGAAGAGTCATTAGCAGTTAATGATTCCACTCCTAACTGAAGAATTATTGGTAGTTAGCTAATGATTCCACCCCTAACTAAAGAGTTATTGTCAGTTAGTGACTGTTAGGAGGAAGAGTCCACAAGAGTTGATTTTTTTTTTTTTTTTGGTTCTTCTGTTTTACTGTGGGCCCCAGTATATGTAGTTGAATCTATATTTGAGAAATTCTTCTGGTGTTGTAAATGGATAAAGCAAATATGCTGCATTTATGCATTAGAATACTGTTCAGCTACTAAAACAAAGACATCATGTATTTTCAGGAGGACTGGGCCTAGGGAGGATATGGAGATTCTATGGGGATGAGTCTAGCTGAGATTTCTACAAGAGGGTATATAGACACTGAAATGGTCACCTCCTATAGCCAGACAAGGCATCCACAGGAGGGAGGGGATATCAATCTACCCACAAACTTTCAACCTAAAACTTTTCTTTCCTATAAAGATGCGCAGGGATAAAGATGGAACAAAGACTGATGGAACAGCTAAGCAATGACTGCTCTAACTTGAGACTCATCCCATGTGAGAGAACAAATGTCTAACACTACTAATAATACTTTGCTATGCTTCAGAAAGAAACCTAGCATAGCTGCTTCCTGAGATGCTTCATCCATCAGCAGATGAAGGCAGAGGGAGACCCACCTTCAAATATTAGGCAGAGTTCAGGAGTCTTATGGAAGAGTGGTGAATAGAATTGAGATAGCTGGAGATGTCAAGGACATTCCAAGAAGATCTGCAGAGCCAACTAACCTGGGCCCATCGGACCTCACAGACACTGAACCACCAACCAGAGAGCACATACTGAACCTGCCACCTCCAACATTTGTACTAGATGTGGGGCTTCTTGGTCTTCATGTGGGTTCCCTAATAATTGGAGCAGAGGCTGTTTCTTACTCTGTTGCCCACCATTGCATCCCCTTCCCCTACCAGGACTGGTAAAAGATGTGTCTAATCTTGCTGGGACTAAATGTGCCAGGATGGAGTGATACCAAAGGGGAGCTTGGGGAGGGATTTGTAAGAGTGGGATTGGGAAAAGAGAAGAGAGGGAGGCTGTGATCAGGATTTGAAGTAAATAAAAATAAATTATTGGAGCAAAAATATTAGTTGTTCTTTTGGCTCAGAAGTCTTTTTAATTAATTTATTTATCTATTTTTTATTAGATATTTTCTTTATATACATTTCAAATGTTATCCTGAAAGTTCCCTATACCATCCCTCCGTCCTGCTCCCCGATCCACCCACACCTACTTCGTGGCCTTGGCATTACCCTGTTTTGGGGCATATAAAGTTTGCAATACCAAGGGGCCTCTCTTCCCAGTGATGGCCGACTAGGCCATCTTCTGCTACAAATGCAGCTGGAGATATGAGCTCTGGGGGTACTGGTTAGTTCATATTGTTGTTCCACCTATAGGGATTCAGACCCCTTTAGCTCCTAGGGTACTTTCTCTAGCTTCTCCATTGGGGGACCTGTGTTCCATCTTATAGATGACTGTGAGCATCCACTTCTGTATTTGCCAGGCACTGTCATAGCCTCATACTAGACAGCTATAAGTGGGTCCCTTCAACAAAATCTTTCTGACATTGTGTAATAGTGTCTGGGTTTAGTGGCTGATTGTTGGATGGATCCCTGGGTGGGGTAGTCTCTGGATAGTCCATCCTTTCGTCTTAGCTCAAAACTTTGTGTCTATAACTCCTTTCATGGGTGTTTTGTTCCCTATTCTAAGGAGGAATGAAGTATCTACCCATTAGTCTTCCCTCTTCTTGATTTTCTTGTTTTGCAAATTGTATCTTGGGTGTTCTATGTTTTCTTATACCACCATAATTTGTAGAATTAGTTTTTATATGCTATACTAATATTTTGGCATGTTGCCCTCAGTTTTAAAAAGTTATCATAATCACCAAGTATGGTGATATTCATCTTTCATCTCAGCATTCAGGAAGCAGAGACAATTAGATCTCTATGTGTTCAAGGTACCCTAGTCTATACAGGGAGTTCCAAGAAAGCTATACATACATAGTGAGACCTTATTTCTAAAGTAAAGAAATAAATGGAGGAATAAATAAAAGATACAATTTTATTTAAGTAATTTTCTTCATCTATTTTGTTTTCAAACCCTAACATTAAGTCCTCTATGTGATCCATTCTGTTGAGATGAAGATTTTCACTGAAGTTTTTATTAGATTTATGGAGATTTTCATTTCTTGCCTCATTTGCAGTATGGGTTTTACTTAGTGTTTCTATCAACTGAATTTGGTGTTCATATTCTTATTTTTGCCATTTCTTTTATTCACCATCTGTTTTTCTTGGATTTCAATAATTTTATTTCTTTCTTATTTCAGTTCACTCAAAGGTGTATTCATGTTGTCTTTGAATGCTTACACAAAGTGAACTTTCTTCTTTTTTTTTTTCTTTTTGTTTTTTTGAGACAGGGTTTTTCTGTGTAGAGGCTGGCCCCAAACTAAGAAATCTGCCTGCCTCTGCCTCCCAAGTGCTGGGATTAAAGAAGTGCACCACTACTGCCTGGCCAAAGTGAACATTTCTATACATGTCAAATGTATGTATGTCATTTTATATATTTATTTATTTTTTGTCTTCATACTTTCATTTCATATTTTCATATGGCTTTCCCAATTTCTATCAGAGTATGTGCAAATGCAGATGCACACAAAGTGCAGAGGTCTTGAATTCCCTAGATCTGGACTGATTGGTGATTTAAGTCACATGATCTGGCTTAAAGCCACAGTTCTGCAAACTGAACTCAGATCTTCTGCTGAATCAGTGATTGCTTTCAGTCACTGAGACATTGACTCTCCAGTTCCTATGATTTCTATTTTTAATTCTCTGTGCTGAATTTCATCTGAAGTTTTGTATTTGGGGATAATTACTATGGCATTCTCAATAAAAATGGTTTCGTTTTATGAATATGAATGTTTTGACTGTATAGGTGTATGGGTACCACATAGATGCATGATATCAATAAACAGCAGATTATGGTATTGGATAACTGGAATTTGAGATGCTTGTGAGTACAGGTTACTGGACCTGAGTAATTTGGAAAAAAAAAAATAAGACAAGCGATTTTTAATAGCTGAGCCATCCCTTCAGCATGAAGGGATTGAGTGTTTGTTGCTGTTTGTTTGTTTGTTTGTTTGTTTGTTTGTTTTTAAGGAGCTATATTGTCATGGTTTGTTGCTTCATTGATGGGATCTAGCCATCTGGAATTAAGATTGTAGGTGTCTTTTGATGTGAATTTTTAATTCCCTGAATTCAAATCCAAAGGTGCTGGGAAACGTGAAGAACTCTTTCAAGAGTGAAGCCAAGATACACACATGGTGAGTAGACAGAGATAGAAAGGTTTAAGTGTAGATTTTCTGACCTGGTTCAAGACCAGAGTAACTGTGGAGCTGCTACAGTATTTGGGTCTAGTGATGAAGGAAACTGGACTATGTGTAGTAGTCCATACACTCCATAAACTAGTTCAATACAGTATTGAAGACTTGTGTCTGAACAATATACTGAACCTAGTATGGCCCTGGTGGGGGCAGAGTGTCATAGTTCCTGCCCCTGGTTCAGGGTCCCTGTGTGAGCCTCCATAAGTGTCTATGACTGCTATGGGAAGAAGGCTTGTTTTTGTAATAATGTACATGTTTTCTGGACCCAGTAGCAGTAGAGGACTTTGTGTCTGAGGAATGTCCTCGCTGTTAACATTAATGACTCCATGATAATTAGAAACATCAAGAGTCCAGGAGTTGAGAGTGTGGAGATGTCTCATCAAAATGGTAAACACTGGGACCTTCAGGACAGCCCTTAAGGCTAGGGGAAAGGGCTCTAAATACAAAAAAATATATAATTTCTCAACTATACAAACATATAAAGATGCAATATGAATTATAATAAGGGCTTCAGGAACCTAAAGGAATAAGAGCAGCTGCACTGTGACCCAAATTACTAAGGCAGGAGATGGATTTAGGGAGTGGTGATCACAGGAGATCCCACCCAGATAAGTTTCTTCTGTCTATCCTTATAAAGGCAGACCAATTCTTGATTTCAGGATCAGCCTAAAAAAAGAGCAACATTGAATTAGAAAGGGCAATCTGCAAATTCATCTGAAATAACAAAAACCTAGGATAGCAAAAACTATTCTCAAGGATAAAAGAACCTCTGGTGGAATCACCATGCCTGACCTAAAGTTGTACTACAGAGAAATTGTGATAAAACTACATGGTACTGGTATAGCGACAGACAAGTAGACCAATGGAATAGAATTGAAGACCCAGAAATGAACCTACACACCTATGGTCACTTGATCTTTGACAAGGGAGCAAAAAGTATCCAGTGGAAAAAATACAGCACTTTCAACAAATTAACATGTAGAAGAATGTGAATTGATCCATTCCTATCTCCTTGTACTAAGGTCAAAGCTAAGTGGATCAAGGAACTCCACATAAAACCAGAGACAGTGAAACTTATAGAGGAGAAAGTGGGTAAAAGCCTCGAAGATATGGGCACAGGGGAAAAAAATTCCTGAATAGAACAACAATGGCTTGCGCTGTAAGATTGAGAATCAACAAATGGGACCTCATAAATTTGCAAAGTTTCTGTAAGGCAAAAAACACCATCAATAAAACAAAAAGGCCACCAACAGATTGGGAAAGAATCTTTACCTATCCTAAATCAGATAGGGGACTAATATACAATATATGTAAAGAGCTCAAGAAGGTGGACTCCAAAAACTCAAATAACCCTATTAAAAATGGGGTGCAGAGCTGAACAAAGAATTCTCACCAGAGGAATACCGAATGGCAGAGAAGCCTGAAAAAATGTTCAGAATCATTAATCATCAGGGAAATGCAAATCAAAACAACCCTGAGATTCCACCTCACACCAGTCAGAATGGCTAAGAAGTGATTGCCATATCCAGGGATCCATCCCATAATCAGCCTCCAAACGCTGACACCATTGCATACACTAGCAAGATTTTGCTGAAAGGACCCTGATATAGCTGTCTCTTGTGAGACTGTGCTGGGGCCTAGCAAACACAGAAGTGGATGCTCACAGTTAGCTATTGTATGGATCACAGGGCCCCCAATAGAGGAGGTAGAGAAAGTACCCAAGGAGCTAAAGGGATATGAAACCCTGTAGGTGGAACAACAATATGAACTAACCAGTACCCCCGGAGCTCTTGTCTCTAGCTGAATATATATCGGAAGATGGCCTAGTTGACCATCATTGGAAAGAGAGGCCCATTGGTCATGCAAACTTTATATGCCTCAATACAGGGGAACTCCAGAGCCAAAAAGTGGGAGTGGGTGGGTAGGGGAGTGGGGGGAGGGTATGGGGGACTTTTGGGATAGCACTGGAAATGTAAACGAAGAAAATACCTAATTAAAAAAAAAGAGCCACATTATGCTCAGGCTTGGTAGAAATGGTAATTTCAGGGCAGGGTCCACCTAACTAGTTTATTGTTTGTGCTTAAAAATGCAGACTGATCTCTGAATTCTTATGCAAGGTTAAGAAAAAAAATGTATGCTTGCTGTCTTCTCAGAATCAAAGGGAAAAAAAAAACCAAAAAAAAAAAAACAACAACAACAACAAAAAAAAACAAAACAAAACCAATGACTGGCATGCCAAAAGGCCAAATGCCCATTCATAAGATAATCAAAGGAAACCTGGAGTAAATGACTTATCTGGAGTAAATAACCTGGAGTTGATAAATAAAATAAAATACTGGACCTGACTTCTGAAGGCAATGAACAATTTAGAGAAATTTTTAGGATAGAAAGTGAGAATTGCTTGGAGAACTGAGACACACACAAAGACACTCACAAAGACACACACACACACACACACACACACACACACACACACACACACACACACATACACACAAACTCAATATGGAAAGAGAGACCTCTTAGAAGAGCAAGCAAGTAGAATATAAACAGAGAGACCTCTAGAGATAAAGCAGAATGTAGAGAAGGAGACTGGAAAAGCTGCAGCAAGCAGAACACATGTCTTTGGCTTGACTTTAAGATGTTCTTTTCTCTGATCCCAGGTACCCTTCTCTCAGAACCCCTCTCCAAGCTAAGGCTGGTCCTTGGCAACAGCATTTGAAAATAGTTTGAAATATTTGTATAAAGTTAAATACATGTTTACAGTGCATTCTAGTAATTTGACCCATGGATTTTATCTAATGTAGATTGTATGTGTACACTGACACTTGCATATGATTATGCAGAGAACCTATATTGATGACATGCTTAACTAGAAAAATTTCAGCTTTTATCAGTAGGTATGTGGATCACATAACAGAATATCTGTCCTATTTTTTCCTTGACCTGAATTTATAGCATCCAAAATAAGTCATATATGTAAAGAATATTATGTAATTTCTTTTCCTGGAGTGAGGGTGGGTAGTTGAAGACAATGGGGACAAATACTGGTGGTTTTGCTTTATTATTTAAACAAAATACAGATATTGTAGTTGCATATATACTTCCTCTCTCTCTTTCTCTCTCTCTCTCTCTCTCTCTCTCTCTCTCTCTCTCTCTCCTCTGTGTGTGTGTATTCTGTGTATGTGTTTGTGCGCACATGAAGCTGTACTGATTGAGGCAGAGACTCCACCATTGAGCTATAGCTCTAGTCCTCAAATATAATTCTAAAACCTCATTATATTTTAAAGAAAATCTCATGCATTTTAGTTATGTTACACTTCAATGAAGTTGGCAAACTAATTTGGAATATAATTCTATTTTTGTTTCTGAGTATTATAAAAAGTAATTTAACATATTTTAAAAGAATTTCCCACCACAAACCTGCTATATTTACATCATTTCCATCCATCCCTTTCCTCCTCTCACTTCACCCATATCCTATGACTCCCTCTCAAGTTCACAGTGATTTCATTGGTGTAGTATTCCTGTGATGCTGAAAAGACACTATTTCACCGTAGACATTCTACTTGTCAGGTTTTTACAACCTTTCCAACCTTCTTGGGTGATGCTTCTTGAGTTTTAGCTATAGGAAATACATTGTGGATTGAACAGCCCGGTTGTATTTTGACCACTTTTCGATTTCCTTAGTAGCAGCTTGCTTCTGCTAAATTCTTTTTTGGCTCTTTTGGATTTTCTTTTATTTATTTATTTATTTATTTATTTATTTATTAGATGTTTTCTTTATATACATTTCACATGCTATCCCAAATGTTCCCTATATCCTCCCTCTGCCCTGCTCCCCTACCCACCCACTCCCGCTTCTTGGCCCTGACATGTTCCCTATACTGGGACATATATAGTTTGTAATACCAAGGGGCCTCTCTTCCCTGTAATGGCCGACTAGGCCATCTTCTACTACAAATGTAGCTAGAGATATAAGCACTGGGGGTACTGGTTAGTTCATATTGTTGTTCCACTTATATGGTTGCAGACCCCTTCAGCTCCTTGGGTGCTTTCTGTAGCTTCTCCATTGGGGGCCCTGCGTTCCATCTTATAGATGACTGTGAACATCCACTTCTGTATTTGCCAGGCACTTGCATAGCCTCATACATGACAGGTATAAGTGGGTCCCTTTAGCAAAATTTTTCTGGCATTGTGCAATAGTGTCTGGGTTTGGTGGCTGATTATGGGATGGATCCCCAGGTGGGGTAGTCTCTGGATAGTCCATCCTTTCATCTTAGCTCCAAACATTGTCTCTGCAACTCCTTTCATGGGTATGTTGTTCCCCATTTTAAGGAGGGATGAAGTATTCACCCATTGGTCTTCCCTCTTCTTGATTTTCTTGTTATGCAAATTGTATCTTGGGTGTTCTATGTTTCTGGGCTAATATCCACTTATCAGTGAGTGCATATCTCATGACTTCTTTTGTGATTGGGTTACCTCACTAAGGATGATATCCTCCAGGTACATCCATTTCTCCAAGAATTTCATAAATCCATTGTTTTTAATAGCTGAGAAGTACTCCACTGTGAAAATGTACAACATTTTCTGTATCCATTCTTCTGTTGAGTGACATCTGGGTTCTTTCCAGCTTCTGGTTATTACAAATAAGGCTGCTATGAACATAGTAGAGCATGTGTTCTTATTACCAGTTGGAACTTCTTCTGGGTATATGCCCAGGAGTGGTATTGCTGGATCTTCCACTAGTATTATGTTCAATTTTCTGAGGAACCTCCAGACTGACCTCCAGGGTGGTTGTACAAGCTTGCAATCTCACCAGTAGTGGAGGAGTGTTCCTCTTTCTCCACATCCTCGCCAGCATCTGCTGTCACCTGAATTTTTTATCTTAGCCATTCTGACTGGTGTGCGGTGGAATCTCAAGGTTGTTTTGATTTGTATTTCCCTAATGATTACAAATGTTGAACATTTTTCAGGTGCTTCTCAGGCATTTGGTATTCCTAAATTGAGAATTCTTTGTTAAGCTCTAAACCCGATTTTTTAAAAGGGGTTTTTTGAATTTTTGGAATCCAGCTCTTGGTATATATTAGATATTAGTCTCCTATCAGATTTAGGATTGGTAAAAACCATTTCCCAATATGTTGGTGGCCTTTTGGTCTTATTGACAGTGTCTTTTGCCTTACAGAAGCTTTGCAATTTTATGAGGTCCCATTTGTCAATTCTAGATCTTACAGCATAAGCCATTGCTGTTCTGTTTAGGAATTTTTCCCCTGTGCCCATATCTTCGAGGCCTTTCCCAACTTTCTCCTCTATTAATTTCAGTGTCTCTGGTCTTATTTGGGCGTCTTTGTTCCAATTAGACTCGAGCTTTTTACAAGAAGATAAGACATATCTTGATCATAAGAACCAATTTCCTCAGTCCTCTCCTATAGCTCTCCTTTTTTTATCAAACCAATGTTGTGATATTGTGACTTTTTTTTTCATTAAACCTATTAAGGAGAGTATGGCCTACCAGTAGAGTGTGTTCACCTAACTAGAACCCACACCTTTAAAGAAAATTGACTCTCACACTCTCATAGTGATGAACAATTGAAAATAGCTCCATTTCTGGGCAGTGAGGTAGAATTGTTGTCCAGCTTCATTCTCCACATTAGGATTTTATCTGAGTTGAACTTGTACAAGTCTTATGCATGCTAGTTCAATTGTTATGATTTAATACATTACTTCCTAGCTGGATCTGCAAATATTTTAAAATATTTTTTATTAAGTATTTTCCTCATTTACATTTCCAATGCTATCCCAAAAGGCCCCTATACCCTCCCCCCACTCCTCTACTCACCCACTCAAACTTTTTGGCCCTGGCGTTCCCCTGTACTGGGGCATATAATGTTTGCAAGTCCAATGGGCCTCTGTTTCCAGTTAAGGCCAACTAGGCCATCTTTTGATACATATGCAGCTAGAGTCAAGAGCTCCGGGGTACTGGTTAGTTCATATTGTTGTTCCACATATAGGGTTGCAGTTCCCTTTAGTTCCTTGGCTACTTTCTCTAGCTCCTCCATTGGGGGCCCTGTGCTCCATCCAATAGCTGACTGTGAGCATCCACTTCTGTTTTTGCCAGGCACTGGCATAGCCTCACAAGAGACAGCTATATCAGGGTCCTTTCAGCAAAATCTTGCTGGCATATGTAATAGTGTCTGGGTTTGGTGGCTGATTATGGGATGGACCCCTGGGTGGGGCAGTCTCTGGATGGTCCATCCTTTCATCGAAGCTCCAAACTCTGTCTTTGTAACTCCTTCCATGTTTTCAATTCCTTTTCCTGGACTGAGGATGTTCTTGGTTTGGAAACATGACTGACTAATATACATGAACCTGTGAATCTCATCCCTAGCAAGATAGAACAAATAAAACACAGCAAAACAGAAATTAGATGTGATGGTAAAAAAACAATCTCTAATCCTAGTGCTCAGGATGTATATTCTGTGAGTCTACAGCTAGTTTGGAATGCATGAGATCCTGATTCATGACTATTTTGATAGATGTTAGTTACATTCCAAATGCAATCATTAGGTGTCTCTACTCCCTTTGCTCCATAGTTCCACCAGAGATAGAATGTTGGCTGAATGTACTGCCTATCTGATCTAAATTCATGTAAAATGAGTGCTCATTTTCCATGCCCATATCTTACTGTCTTACATAAGAGGTTATGTTTAATTGCTCAGTATTTCAGAGAGTGATTATTTATGGCGTTTGCTTCATGCAGCATTTTAATGTTTTCACCTGACAGAAAAGATGACATGCTAGTTTGAAGCAGAGTGTAGAATGATTGGTAATTGCATAGTTTAACAACATATTTCTTACATTTTATGGAATACAATCAAAACAATTAAGACTGATAACACAAAGTAGATAATGTATCCTCTCTATACATGCTTTTTATCAACTAGTCCCTAGATTCTCCTAGACATGTAACATTTTTTACACTTTGTTGACATTTTTCTTGAAGCTTTTATTTATAAGTCTTTTAATCAGTGTCATAGTGTACTCAACAGTGCCTTCTCCTAATCATCACTAACTTCCTAAACATTTTAGAGGGAATGGGATTTTATACTAGAAGATGCAAATCTAGCCATTATCTTTTTAAGTATCCCTAATTTTGTGATAACCATCAGAGGTGATGATAGTAAATGAGTTTGACACTTGCAATTATCCACTAACTAGAAAACTCACAGAACACTGCATTCAGAATGATAATGACTAGTTCATTATTTAAAGGACACTAACTGTTTGTTAATAATCCAATTTAACAAGACCAAGGTAAGACCTGTAAACCACACTAATGATCAACGAATTGATAAATACATGTTGACCTATAGTATATTCTACACTGCACATTCCAAAAATGAGTCAACACTACTATTTCTATGATAATAACATTTTTTAAAAAAAAATTTGTCAAATATACTGACAAGATAAACACGGAGGAATATCAAATAATTAAATGCCATAAAATAGAACTGCTTGAAATAGTGTTTGCCTTGGGTTACTCATTGTAAACAAATGCCTTAACATTTTATTTGAAATTTACCTGCAGTTTAATAATTACAGGATTGATTTACAGACAGCATAATTTTAAATACTCATAAATATTTGCATTGCTAATGTTATTTCAATGTATCTTATCAGTGGTACTCTGAATATCCAATGTAACTCCATTGGTATACATTCATTCTATTTTTTTTAAATATTTATCAGATATTTTCTTCATTTACATTTCCAATGCTATTCCAAAAGTCCCCCCTCCCCGCCCCCCCCCTCCCCTACCCAACCACTCCCACTTCTTGGCCCTGACATTCCCCTGTACTGAGGCATATAAAGTTTGCAAGACCAAGGGGCCTCTCTTTCCAATGATGGCCGACTAGACCATCTTCTGAAATATATGCAGCTAGAGACTCAAGTTCCGGGGTGTACTGGTTAGTTCATATTGTTGTTCTACCTATAGGGTTGCAGACCCCTTTAGCTCCTTGGGCACTTTCTCTAGCTCCTCCATTGGGGGCCCTGTCACCCATGGAAGGAGTTACAGAGTCAAAGTTGGAGCTGAGATGAAAGGATGGATCATCTAGAGACTGCCATACACGGGGATCCATCCCATAATCAGCCTCCAAAAGCTGACACCATTGCATACACTAGCAAGATTTTGCTGAAATGACCCTGATATAGCTGTCTCTTGTGAGGCTATGCCGGGCCTAGCAAACACAGAAGTGTATGCTCAGCGTCAGGTATACATTCATTCTAAAATAACATGAACTAGCTTCTCCTAGGCAGTATTGAGTTTGCCAATGAATAGTAATTGTGAAAAAACTCATCAAGATTCACATATTTGAATCATGGAATAATTTCTCAAAAAATACTAAGAAACGAATATTGCCTAAATATCAACTGTGGATCAAATTTTCAGTAGTTTCTAAGGAATGTTTCATGCTCCAAATCATTTTATTGAAAAAAATACCTTCAAAATCTTTAGCCCTTTTTATTTTTTACATTGCCAAAGAGTTCTCAAACATATTACTCCAGGAACTAGCAAAGATTCTCATATCAACTGTATTTAATTTATAATAAGAAACATCTGCTTTTAGTTAGAGTATGGGAGGTATTATTACAAGGTTAGGCTTGTGAGATTTGAGGTACAAGGGGAGTGCAATAAGGAAAGGGGTATGGAAGCATTCCATGGTTCTCAAATCTCTACAAGAGAGATAGACTACCAAAAATGACTTAAAGTGAAATGCTTTACTGATGTTTAAATGAAATTCAGATGTGCTCTTCTAGAACCCATTACTATATGTAATATAGTATATATCACATACCATATACCATATATCATATATCATATATCATACATCATGTATCATATATCATATATCATATATCATATATCATATATCATATATCATATATCATATATCATATATCATATATCATATATCATATATCATATATCATATATCATCATATATCATATACCATATATCATATATCAGTCACATATCATATAAACATATATCATATAACATATAACATATAATATATAATATATATGCAAATGTTAATACATATAACTATCTTCCTTAACAAATTCAGGGTTTGAGTTCTCAAGAATGTATGTGCACACATATACATATACAACCTAAGATTATATTATAATATATAAACTGTCATATGCAATTGTTATTGCACTATATAAGCACTGCGAATCAACTCTTTCATACAGAAACTGCCAAAGATTTATACAGATATTTTCAGGCGAAGAGAATCTAAAAAGATACGTAATACTTCTTGAAATC
The DNA here is from genome assembly GCF_000001635.26 of Mus musculus. NCBI lineage: Eukaryota > Metazoa > Chordata > Mammalia > Rodentia > Muridae > Mus > Mus musculus. The sequence continues at coordinate 62,743,772 of NC_000086.7, forward strand.
TTATTTCTCAATATTCACTTTTTAACTACATGATCTTCATAAATTAATATCACTTACACAGACTCTTTTTTTGTGAAGCAAGTTATGCAGAGTTTGCAGTCAAGGAACTCTAACATTAGAATTACATGGGAATTCATTGACTCTTTCAAAGTAAAACCTATGAATAATCAGTTGACAGTTTTATTAAGCATGAAGTTATAATACTGAATTAACATTTATTACGTTATAGAAGAATCTTCAGTCAGTTGCTCCTTATTAATTCTTATTTATCTAGGATGAACTCATTTCATACTAAAACATACCTCAGTTGAAAACAGTATCATCCTCATTGTTCTTCTGAATTTAAAATCCCAAGGCTCAGTACATTCTCACACATGATAAATGAAATAGTAATATAACTAAAATTAAAAAAAATTCATCTTTGATATATTAAGTACTGATATATATATAATCACTACTACTGGCACTGCAATTCATAGAAAGAATAATTTCCATTTTAAACTTCAAAGTTGCCTAACATTATAATAGTACCCCTCTGTCTTTGTCTGACCCTCTCTTCTTCTCCTCCCCCTCCCCATCTCTTTCCCCTACTTTGTGTTTTTGACTCTATTGATAATATCTTTGGTTGTCAAGCACTCAGGTATTTAAAAGGTTTGGATGGAATACAGGGAATTCCAATCTCCATGTTTGAGTTGAATATATTTAAATATATATTGAATATATTTCTCAGATATAGCTCTTCTACTACCACCTAAGTTTAGGAATTTTCACCTGAGAAATGGACTATGTTGAGGATCCTACATTTGAGCCTCTATCTCTCCCTTCCTCCAAACCTGAACACTTGAATAAAAAAAAAGTCAGATATATTGAATGTAATAGAAGAGACAGTAGAAAAGAACCTTGAACATATTGGTACAAACAAAAATTTCCTGAATAGAGCATCAATGACTCAGGCTCTAAGATCAACAATTGACAAATGGGACCTCATAAAATTGAAAGACTTATGTAAGGCAAAGGACACTTTCAATAGGACAAAACAACAACCTAAAGATTTGGAAAAGATCTTCAACAACCCTCTATCCAATAGGGGGCTAATATTCAAAATATACAAAGAAGTCAGGAAGTTACTCCAGGGTACCAAATAACCCTATTAAAAATGAGGAACAGAGCTAAACAAAGAACTCTCAACTGAAGAATCCCAAAGGGCCAAGAAGCACCTAAAGAAATCCTCAACATCCTTAATCATTAGGGAAATACAAATCAAAACATCCTTGAGATTCCACCTCACACCAATCAGAATGGCTATGATCAAAAACGAAGGTGACAGAAAAAGGAAAACTCTATTGCTGATAAAACCACTTTGGAAAATAATCTGGTGATTCCTCAGAAAATTGGAAATATGTCTACCCAAAGACATAGCTATATCACTACTGGACATATATCCTAAAGATGCTCCAACATGTTACAAGAACATATGAACATATGTTCCACCTGCCCCAGGGACTGCACAACCAATAGTGGGTTCCCCCCCCATATATACATATATATATGTGTGTGTGTGTGTGTGTGTGTGTGTGTGTGTGTGCATGCATATATGTGTGTGTATGTAAACTTGTAATATGTGTCTTTATGATTTGGTCATATCTCACTTGGCATGATTTTCTCTAGCTTAATATATTTTCCTCCAATCATAGTTTAGTTTTAAACAAAGAAAATATCAATGGCCATGTTATAAAATGGAGAAATTTTCATGAAGGCCCCTCCTAGATAAAATAGTTTAGGCAACCAATGACTACTTGTTAAGGAAGAATTAGCTTTTTCCAGGGATAAACCCCTTATTAGATGCAAGTAGTCATCCTTAAAACTATTTATATGAAACAACAAAAAGCATATAAATTATATATATATATATGTGTGTGTGTGTGTGTGTGTGTGTGTGTGTGTGTGTGTATACACATATATAACATACATTGGTATGAATGTTTACAAATACTAATCGAAGAAATGGCTATCAACTTGAGATTATGGAGGCATGGGAGGGGCTGTAGGAAGAGTAGCCAAAGGGACTGCAGAGTTCAGAGGGAAGGGTGGAAAAGATGTAATTATATTTCCATTTTAAAAAAGTAATTACAACTCTATTTTATTTACAGCAAAATGTAGGTGTCTGGCATCCCCAGAGAAAAGGGTAGGTACCAGTTCTGAAAGGCTGGACATGAAAAAGGACGGGCAGCCAAGAGAAGGATGAAGCCAAGACCAAGTTTTCTAAAAGGCTAAAAGTTTAATATTCATCTCTGCATTTATATAGGGAAAACCCACAGACACAACCTTTGTTTCAGTTGGATTATATCACAAAGCAACCTCAGCAGGCAGTCTGCTCTTGTAGGAAATTGTAGGTGCAGCAAGACAAAAGACGCAACCTTGGTTGGCTAGGTTGGTGGAAGACCAACTGTGGCAAACACTTATGGTCTAGTTAGCCTGCTTAAGGCTGGGGAAAGACACAACAAAATTTTGATTCATTCATCTATTGATGTACATTTGGACTGATTCCAGAAGTTTGTTATCGTCAATAATATCACAATAAACATGATTCTGTAAGTCTTTTTGTGGCATATGACAAACTAGATTTTTCAGGGTATATATACAACACTTATATCCTCCAATTTATTTGTTGAGTTTTCTTTATTTCTATTTTTCTTTGAAATTTTTTCTATTTCTTTGATATTTTTATTTGCTACTTGAAAATTTTATACATGTATACAATTTGTTTTGATTTTACATATTTCACACTATATCTTTCTAAATCTGTTCAAGAAGTCTCAACTTCTTGACTTCATAGATAATATTGTTATCATTATAATTATCATTATCAGGCAATTTAATATTATTAGTGTTGATGACATGAGAATGAAGGTAAGAATATCAACAGGGACAGGAACAATTTACAACTGGCCACATTCCCAAAGATATGTGAATAAAATTCCAATAGCTCTTCTTCAAGGGATGGAGGATCAGCATGCTCTAATTTCTTATTTCGTACTGGAATTTTTACTGTCTTGATCATGTGCATACCTTGTTCAGGCAACCACAGCTACCATGAGGTGATGTGTACAAAACACTTACCATATCCAGAAGATAATATTTTCCAATTTTCTTCCTGAATTTCCAGCTTGTACAGTATGGCCCTTACACAAACAGTTATGACTCTTTGCATTAACCACTGAGAAACTGAGAACTGAGAAGTGTTTTTGACTAAGGATAATAGTATGAATCTATATGTATAATCATAAATATTCTTTTGACCATGGAAACCATTTATTTAAACAATACCAATAAGGACCCCTTATGGCCTATGATCTCCCCAATTATGGTATTTTAACCAGTTTTGCTTTACTAGGCATAAAATTCTATTCTGCGGAACAGTTCTCAAATTTAACTTTAAAAAAAAACAGATCTGTCCCATTTACAGTGATTCCATTGTTGAACTATGAGGCACATTTTGCCTGATAGTACGTAGGGCTCACACAGTATAAAACTAATGATGTCTTCTCTAATGGCATCATTGTATCTGTCAGCAGGATGAATACTAGGCAAGACAAAGAGAATTTACTAGTCAGTTCAAAATAGATTTCTGTCAAAGTAGGTAGTGTCTTTAGTAATTTTCCTGAATACACGGTCAGCACTTATTAGATGTCATAGGTTTTAAAAATCACACATGTGAGAGTCTTGCCCAACACCCGCAAGGACCCACATGGGACTCCCCACGGGATCCTAAGACCTCTGGTGAGTGGAACACAGCGCCTGCCCCAATCCAATCGCGCGGAACCTGAGACTGCGGTACATAGGGAAGCAGGCTACCCGGGCCTGATCTGGGGCACAAGTCCCTTCCGCTCGACTGGAGACTCGAGCCCCGGGCTACCTTGCAAGCAGAGTCTTGCCCAACACCCGCAAGGGTCCACACGGGACTCCCCACGGGACCCTAAGACCTCTGGTGAGTGGATCACAGTGCCTGCCCCAATCCAATCGCGCGGAACCTGAGACTGCGGTACATAGGGAAGCAGGCTACCCGGGCTTGATCTGGGGCACAAACCCCTTCCGCTCCACTCGAGCCCCGGGCTACCTTGCCAGCGGAGTCGCCTGACACCCGCAAGGGCCCACACAGGATTTCACAGGAGATCCTAAGAACTCTAGTGAGTGGAACACAACTTCTGCCAGGAGTCTGGTTCAAACACCAGATATCTGGGTACCTGCCCTGCAAGAAGAGAGCTTGCCTGCAGAGAATACTCTGCCCACTGAAACTAAGGAGAGTGCTACCCTCCAGGTCTGCTTATAGAGGCTAACAGAGTCACCTGAAGAACAAGCTCTTAACAGTGACAACTAAAACAGCTAGCTTCAGAGATTACCAGATGGCGAAAGGCAAACGTAAGAATCCTACTAACAGAAATCAAGACCACTCACCATCATCAGAACGCAGCACTCCCACCCCACCTAGTCCTGGGCACCCCAACACAACCGAAAATCTAGACACAGATTTAAAAACATTTCTCATGATGATGATAGAGGACATCAAGAAGGATTTTCATAAGTCACTTAAAGAATTACAGGAGAGCACTGCTAAAGAGTTACAGGCCCTTAAAGAAAAGCAGGAAAACACAGCCAAACAGGTAGAAATCATTAAAGAAAAACAGGAAAACACATCCAAACAGGTGATGGAAATGAACAAAACCATACTAGAACTAAAAGGGGAAGTAGACACAATAAAGAAAACCCAAAGTGAGGCAACACTGGAGATAGAAACCCTAGGAAAGAAATCTGGAACCATAGATGCCAGCATCAGCAACAGAATACAATAGATGGAAGAGAGAATCTCAGGTGCAGAAGATTCCATAGAGAACATCGGCACAACAATCAAAGAAAATGGAAAATGCAAAAAGATCCTAACTCAAAATATCCAGGAAATCCAGGACACAATGAGAAGACCAAACCTACGGATAATAGGAATTGATGAGAATGAAGATTTTCAACTTAAAGGGCCAGCTAATATCTTCAACAAAATAATAGAAGAAGACTTCCCAAACATAAAAAAAGAGATGCCCATGATCATACAAGAATCCTACAGAACTCCAAATAGACTGGACCAGAAAAGAAATTCCTCCCGACACATAATAATCAGAACAACAAATGCACTAAATAAAGATAGAATATTAAAAGCAGTAAGGGAGAAAGGTCAAGTAACATATAAAGGAAGGCCTATCAGAATTACACCAGACTTTTCACCAGAGACTATGAAAGCCAGAAGAGCCTGGACAGATGTTATACAGACACTAAGAGAACACAAATGCCAGCCCAGGCTACTATACCCGGCCAAACTCTCAATTACCATAGATGGAGAAACCAAAGTATTCCACGACAAAAACAAATTCACACAATATCTTTCCACGAATCCAGCCCTTCAAAGGATAATAACAGAAAAGAAGCAATACAAGGACGGAAATCATGCCCTAGAACAACCAAGAAAGTAATCATTCAACAAACCAAAAAGAAGACAGCCACAAGAACAGAATGCCAACTCTAACAACAAAAATAAAAGGAAGCAACACTTACTTTTCCTTAATATCTCTTAATATCAATGGACTCAATTCCCCAATAAAAAGACATAGACTAACAGACTGGCTACACAAACAGGACCCAACATTCTGCTGCTTACAGGAAACACATCTCAGGGAAAAAGACAGACACTACTTCAGACTGAAAGGCTGGAAAACAATTTTCCAAGCAAATGGACTGAAGAAACAACCTGGAATAGCCATTTTAATATCGGATAAAATCGACTTCCAACCCAAAGTTATCAAAAAAGACAAGGAGGGACACTTCATACTCATCAAAGATAAAATCCTCCAAGAGGAACTCTCAATTCTGAATATCTACGCACCAAATGCAAGGGCAGCCACATTCATTAGAGACACTTTAGTAAAGCTCAAAGCATACATTGAACCTCACACAATAATAGTGGGAGACTTCAACACACCACTTTCTTCAAAGGACAGATCGTGGAAACAGAAACTAAACAGGGACACAGTCAAACTAGCAGAAGTTATGAAACAAATGGACCTGACAGATATCTACAGAACATTTTATCCTAAAACAAAAGGATATACCTTCTTCTCAGCACCTCGGGACCTTCTCCAAATTTGACCATATAATTGGTTACAAAACAGGCCTCAATAGATACAAAAATATTGAAATTGTCCCATGTATCCTATCAGACCACCATGGCCTAAGACTGATCTTCAATAACAACATAAATAATGGAAAGCCAACATTCACGTGGAAACTAAATAACACTCTTCTCAATGATACCTTGGTCAAGGAAAAAATAAAGAAAGAAATTAAAGACTTTTTAGAGTTTAATGAAAATGAAGCCACAACGTACCCAAACCTATGGGACACATTGAAAGCATTTCTAAGAGGGAAACTCATAGCTCTGAGTGCCTCCAAGAAGAAACGGGAGACAGCACATACTAGCAGCTTGACAACACATCTAAAAGCCCTAGAAAAAAAGGAAGCAAATTCACCCAAGAGGAGTAGACGGCAAGAAATAATCAAACTCAGGGGTGAAATCAACCAAGTGGAAACAAGAAGAACTATTCAAAGAATTAACCAAACGAGGAGTTGGTTCTTTGAGAAAATCAACAAGATAGATAAACCCTTAGCTAGACTCACTAAAGGGCACAGGGACAAAATCCTAATTAACAAAATCAGAAATGAAAAGGGAGACATAACAACAGATCCTGAAGAAATCCAAAACACCATCAGATCCTTCTACAAAAGGCTATACTCAACAAAACTGGAAAACCTGGACGAAATGGACAAATTTCTGGACAGATACCAGGTACCAAAGTTGAATCAGGATCAAGTTGATCATCTAAACAGTCCCATATCACCTAAAGAAATAGAAGCAGTTATTAATAGTCTCCCAACTAAAAAAAGCCCAGGACCAGACGGGTTTAGTGCAGAGTTCTATCAGACCTTCAAAGAAGATCTAATTCCAGTTCTGAACAAACTATTTCACAAAATAGAAGTAGAAGGTACTCTACCCAACTCATTTTATGAAGCCACTATTACTCTGATACCTAAACCACAGAAAGATCCAACAAAGATAGAGAACTTCAGACCAATTTCTCTTATGAATATCGATGTAAAAATCCTCAATAAAATTCTCGCTAACCGAATCCAAGAACACATTAAAGCAATCATCCATCCTGACCAAGTAGGTTTTATTCCAGGGATGCAGGGATGGTTTAATATATGAAAATCCATCAATGTAATCCATTATATAAACAAACTCAAAGACAAAAACCACATGATCATCTCGTTAGATGCAGAAAAAGCATTTGACAAGATCCAACACCCATTCATGATAAAAGTCTTGGAAAGATCAGGAATTCAAGGCCCATACCTAAACATGATAAAAGCAATCTACAGCAAACCAGTAGCCAACATCAAAGTAAATGGAGAGAAGCTGGAAGCAATCCCACTAAAATCAGGGACTAGACAAGGCTGCCCACTTTCTCCCTACCTTTTCAACATAGTACTTGAAGTATTAGCCAGAGCAATTCGACAACAAAAGGAGATCAAGGGGATACAAATTGGAAAAGAGGAAGTCAAAATATCACTTTTTGCAGATGATATGATAGTATATATAAGTGACCCTAAAAATTCTACCAGAGAACTCCTAAACCTGATAAACAGCTTCGGTGAAGTAGCTGGATATAAAATAAACTCAAACAAGTCAATGGCCTTTCTCTACACAAAGAATAAACAGGCTGAGAAAGAAATTAGGGAAACAACACCCTTCTCAATAGTCACAAATAATATAAAATATCTTGGCGTGACTCTAACTAAGGAAGTGAAAGATCTGTATGATAAAAACTTCAAATCTCTGAAGAAAGAAATTAAGGAAGATCTCAGAAGATGGAAAGATCTCCCATGCTCATGGATTGGCAGGATCAACATTGTAAAAATGGCTATCTTGCCAAAAGCAATCTACAGATTCAATGCAATCCCCATCAAAATTCCAACTCAATTCTTCACCGAATTGGAAGGAGCAATTTGCAAATTTGTCTGGAATAACAAAAAACCTAGGATAGCAAAAAGTATTCTCAAGGATAAAAGAACTTCTGGCGGAATCACCATGCCAGACCTAAAGCTTTACTACAGAGCAATTGTGATAAAAACTGCATGGTACTGGTATAGAGACAGACAAGTAGACCAATGGAATAGAATTGAAGACCCAGAAATGAACCCACACACCTATGGTCACTTGATCTTCGACAAGGGAGCTAAAACCATCCAGTGGAAGAAAGACAGCATTTTCAACAATTGGTGCTGGCACAACTGGTTGTTATCGTGTAGAAAAATGCGAATCAATCCATACTTATCTCCTTGTACTAAGGTCAAATCTAAGTGGATCAAGGAACTTCACATAAAACCAGAGACACTGAAACTTATAGAGGAGAAAGTGGGGAAAAGCCTTGAAGATATGGGCACAGGGGAAAAATTCCTGAACAGATCAGCAATGGCTTGTGCTGTAAGATCGAGAATTGACAAATGGGACCTAATGAAACTCCAAAGTTTCTGCAAGGCAAAAGACACCGTCAATAAGACAAAAAGACTACCAACAGATTGGGAAAGGATCTTTACCTATCCTAAATCAGATAGGGGACTAATATCCAACATATATAAAGAACTCAAGAAGGTGGACTTCAGAAAATCAAATAACCCCATTAAAAAATGGGGCTCAGCCATTGGACACGCAAACTTTATATGCCCCAGTACAGGGGAACGCCAGGGCCATAAAAGGGGAGTGCGTGGGTAGGGGAGAGGGGGTGGGTGGCTATGGGGGACTTTTGGTATAGCATTGCAAATGTAAATGAGCGAAATACCTAATAAAAAATGGAAAAAAAAAAGAAAACAGGGAACGGTAAAATTTTATGAAGCATTATATTGAAAAACTTGAGGGATAATATGAACATTATGTAGCTTTAATAGTTACATTGGTCTCTACCTACTAGCTAAAATATAGAAATGCTACCAAAGAATTAGGTACAGTAATTCTCTAACTGTTTCATTTATTATATTATGAATACAAGAAATATGTTATTCTAGCAAGTTTTGATTTGTAAAGGGAATATTTTCACCTAAAAATCTCATGAATAGAGAACATTTATTTATAATCAATTTCTAATAGCCTCTTCTGTTTCCTGTTTTGAGACTGAGAACAAAATACTCAGGGCCAAAGCATACACCTGTAGTATCAATACTTCCGAAGTTGAGGCATGTTTAAAAAAAAAAAAATGGGGCTCAGAACTGAACAAAGAATTCTCACCTGAGGAATACCGAATGGTAGAGAAGCACCTGAAAAAATGTTCAACATCCTTAATCATCAGGGAAATGCAAATCAAAACAACCCTGAGATTCCACCTCACACCAGTCAGAATGGCTAAGATCAAAAATTCAGGTGACAGCAGATGCTGGCGTGGATGTGGAGAAAGAGGAACACTCCTCCATTGTTGGAGGGAGTGCAGGCTTGTACAACCACTCTGGAAATCAGTCTGGCGGTTCCTCAGAAAATTGGACATAGTACTACCGGAGGATCCAGCAATACCTCTCCTGGGCATATATCCAGAAGATGCCCCAACTGGTAAGAAGGACACATGCTCCACTATGTTCATAGCAGCCTTATTTATAATAGCCAGAAGCTGGAAAGAACCTAGATGCCCCTCAACAGAGGAATGGATACAGAAAATGTGGTACATCTACACAATGGAGTACTACTCAGCTATTAAAAAGAATGAATTTATGAAATTCCTAGCCAAATGGATGGACCTGGAGGGCATCATCCTGAGTGAGGTAACACATTCACAAAGAAACTCACACAATATGTACTCACTGATAAGTGGATATTAGCCCCAAACCTAGGATACCCAAGATATAAGATATAATTTGCTAAACACATGAAACTCAAGAAAAATGAAGACTGAAGTGTGGACACTATGCCCCTCCTTAGATTTGGGAACAAAACACCCATGGAAGGAGTTACAGAGACAAAGTTTGGAGCTGAGATGAAAGGATGGACCATGTAGAGACTGCCATATCCAGGGATCCACCCCATAATCAGCATCCAAACGCTGACACCATTGCATTCACTAGCATGATTTTATTGAAAGGACCCAGATGTAGCTGTCTCTTGTGAGACTATGCCGGGGCCTAGCAAACACAGAAGTGGATGCTCACAGTCAGCTAATGGATGGATCATAGGGCTCCCAATGGAGGAGCTAGAGAAAGTAGCCAAGGAGCTAAAGGGATCTGCAACCCTATAGGTGGAACAACATTATGAACTAACCTGTACCCCGGAGCTCTTGACTCTAGCTGCATATATATCAAAAGATGGCCTAGTCGGCCATCACTGTAAAGAGAGGCCAATTGGACTTGCAAACTTTATATGCCCCAGTACAGGGGAACACCAGGGCCAAAAAGGGGGAGTGGGTGGGCAGGGGAGTGGGGGTGGGTGGATATGGGGGACTTTTGGTATAGCATTAGAAATGTAAATGAGCTAAATACCTAATAAAAAATGGAAAAAAAAATCACACATGTATACACACATAAATATGCATTTGGTTATAGTGGGCAAACAAAAGTAATGACAATATCATGAGTTGTTTTTTTTTTGTGTGTTTGGTGCCTCCTTGACTAATAATTTATAAGAAAATATTATGTGTCTGCAAGTAATAATTTTATTTAATAACTCAATTATTCTGTGAAAAGTATTTTTCATCTTCTCCAATCAAATTTCCTTGAAAATTGTTATGTTTTAATTTTTCATTCACATTTTTTGTTCTTTCTTGACAAATAGCTTTAACAGTTATATTTTACATGTGCATGCCTGTGCATATTTATGTGTGTATACATGTGTGATTTTTAAAACCTATAACATCTAATAAGTGTTGACCATGTATTCAGGAAAATTCTTAAAGAAATCTAGTTCTCATGTCTTAATGAGCAATTGACTGCCTGTAGGTATTCACCAAAAGGTGGAACATCTGAAATTTTCTTGACTTGTTGACAAATTTTCTGTTGACTTGTTCACCAGGACAGTTTTTGCAGAGCTGGTGCAGGCAAGAGTCTTGCTGAGATTTCACTGGTGCAATACCACTAATCTGAAACATACAGAGACTACTACAGAGATTCACAACTGGTCAAAATTCAGGAAATAAATGACCACTGAGTATCTGCTTACAAATAAGACATACATAATACAACCTTTACTCCTCAGAATAAGAAAACATGAATGAAGAAGGGGTCATAGTTTGTTATGGATATTGTTGATTATCAAATTAAGAAGATCTAGAATCTCACAGGAGAAAAGCCTCTAGATAAGCCTGTTGGGCTAACTAAAGCAATTGATGATGGAAATCTAAACTCAGTTGCAGGCAGGAACATTCACTGTACAGTATATCCTGGGCTATATAAAGTAAAGAAAGCAAGATGAACAGCAAGGATGGATTCATCCCCTTCTTCTTACTCAGTGGACACAGTGTGACCTCAAGCTCCTTTCTTGACTTTCCTGGCAATGTGAATGTTATATTCAATTTTGACTTAAGATAAACTTTTTCCTTAAGTTGATTCTATCAGAGTATTTTATCATAGCAACAGGAGCAGGCATATAATGTATGTTGGAAACTGTAGGCATTTAATTGGTCCACATAGAAAACTAAGGCATTTATTGGATTCAGGTTTGTACCTTTTAATTTCATTATATTAAATTTAATTAATTATTAACTCATTAGTCAGTGGTACTGTGGATTAAATCCAGACACCTTTACATGCCAGGAAAGTGCTCGGCCACTGACTTTTATTTTTAGGTTTTATTTATTACTACACAGAATATGGCTCAAATGCCCAGGCTATATTTAAATGTATTTCATAGCCCAGACTACAGGATTTGTAATTCTCTTACTTCAACCTCCTGAGTAGGTGGGGTTACAGGCTTATCCAACTAGCCAGGGATAATGCAGGTTTCAAGGTTTGCTTATTACCACATTCATTAAATTACTTTAGAAATTTACTTGAGTCAACTTTGAGTCCTTACCCTTGCTTGAAAGCCAAAGCTAAAATCTCACATCTATAGGAAACTTACATCATCCTTCAACTCTTACATCTTTTATATTGATTTTTTCATAACTCTAGTAAGGAAAATAATGTTTCTTTCTCTGCTTCTTCTATAATATTCTCTCATTTAAAACAGTTTTAAATTTTAAGTACTTTTCTCTGATGGTCATTGTTCTTTATTGTTATTATCCACAGTTCGGTAATTTTCAAATATCTATAGGTAATTTTAAGTCTCTGACATCATTATTTAAAACATTTACATTAACCTCTAAACTAAGTTTAGAAGCTACATGAGGATTAGAAAACCATTTATGACTGTGCATTTGCATAACAATTATTTGTATCTCTTCTTTGAGTTATTGAAAAATCTGTTGTAAGAGTAACATTATTCATGTGTTTTGCAGATTGTATCTTGTACTGTAGGTATTCTAAGTTTCAGGGCTAATATCCACTTATCAGTGAGTAAATATCATGTGAGTTCTTTTGTGATTGGGTTATCACTCAGCCTGATGTCCTCCAGGTCTATTCATTTGCCTAAGAATTTCATAAATGCATTGTTTTTAATAGCTGAGTAGAACTCCATTGTGTAAATGTACCACATTTTCTGTATCTATTCCTCTGTTGAGGGACATATGGGTTCTTTCCAGCTTCTGGCTATTATAAAAAAGGCTGCTATGAACACAGTGGAGCATGTGTCTTTCTTACCTGTTGGAACATCTTCTGGATATATGCCCAGGAGATGTATTGCTGGATCCTCCAGTAGTACTATGTCCAATTTTCTGAGGAACTGCCAGACTTATTTCCAGAGTGGTTGTACAAGCCTGCAATCCCACCAACAATGAAGGAGTGTTCCTCTTTCTCCTCATCCTCACCAGCATCTGCTGTCACCTGAATTTTTGATCTTAGCCATTCTGACTGAAGTGAGGTGGAATCTCAGGGTTGCTTTGATTTGCATTTCTCTGATGATTAAGGATGCTGAACATTTTTTCAGGTGCTTCTCAGCCATTCGGTATTCCTCAGGTGAGAATTCTTTGTTTAGCTTTTAGCCCCATTTTTTTAATGGGGTTATTTGATTTTCTGGAGTCCACCTTCTTGAGTTCTTTATATATATTGGATATTAGTCCCCTATCTGATTTAGGATAGGTAAAGATCCTTTCCCAATCTGTTGTTGGCCTTTTTGTCTTATTCACGGTGTCTTTTGCCTTACAGAAGCTTTGCAATTTTATGAGGTCCCATTTGTCGATTCTTGATCATATGAAGAACGAAGACCAAAATGTGGACACTTTGCCCTTTCTTAGAGTTGGGAACAAAACACCCATGGAAGGAGTTACAGAGACAAAATTTGGAGCTGAGACAAGAGGATGGACCATCTAGAGACTCACATACCCGGGGATCCATCTCATAATCAGCCTCCAAACCCTGACACCATTGCATACACTAGCAAGATTTTGCTGAAAGGACCCAGATATAGCTGTCTCTTGTGATGCTATGCCAGGGCCTAGCAAACATAGAAGTGGATGCTCACAGCCAGTTATTGGATGTATCACAGTGCCCCCAATGGAAGAGCTAGAGAAAGTACCCAAGGAGCTAAAGGGATCTGCAACCCTATAGGTGGAACAACAATATGAACTAACCAGTACATCCCAGAGCTCGTGTCTCTAGCTGCATATGTATCAAAAGATGGCCTAGTTGGCCATCATTGGAAAGAGAAGCCCATTGATCTTGCAAACTTTAAATGCCTCAGTACAGGGGAACGCCAGGTCCAAGAAGTGGGAGTGGGTGGGTAAGGGAATTGGGGCGAGGGTACGGGGAACTTTTGGAATAGCATGGAAATGTAAATGAAGAAAATACCTAATTAAAAAAAAAGAAAAAGAAAAAAAGAGAAAATAGGTTTTTATACAGTTGCGGTGGGCATGCTTGTTTATTAATACATAAATAACTAAAAAAAAGAGTAACATTATTCACATTCAGGTTAACTATTATTATTAAACAACACAGTATTATAGTTTATGTAAGTTTTTCATGAGATTATTTATGGAAGTACTGATTTGGTTCAAACAATTTTTGTACAAATATATACCTGAGCCCCTTTAATCTTATCCTTTTCGTGAAATTAATTTGGATCCCAGTGTGTTAATTTGAATCAGATTTTCAATTTTTCTCTTGGCTTAACAATTTGATTGGATTTGTTTCTCCATGTATTATATATTGACTGTTGTGATGCTTACCAAGAGAGCTGTAAGTTTTATATTTTTTCATTAAAAATGAGTTCATATCAGGACTACAATTGGTGGAGATATTAACATAATAAAATATATAACAATTTACAGCGTAGTAATATTTCTGCTCTCTCATCTGATGTTATGTAAAAGTCTTACTGCGAAGATGATAAACAGATTCACAGGGCTTAAGTGAGTTTCTCACCACCAGAGGACTAATAAATGGTAGACCCTGGTTTTGAAACAATTCTAATTGCTTCTGCTGCACTGCAGTGTAATTCTGAAATGTCAGTCCCAATCACTGACAACTTATTCTTCTGCCTCACAGTCCAGGTAGAGAAATCTGGGTGGAAAACACGGCTCTAACTCCGTAATCCTCTATTTTGGACTTACTGATAGTTTATGGAACACAATTGAGAAATCTTGACTTTTTTAGGATAGGCAATTTACTAAAGCTCTTAAATGTAATAAACACCCATGGTCTCTCAATAAAATGGGAATTCTTACTATTCCTGGGGAAGCATCTGAGTTCTATATTTTAATCCAGCTCTCAAGTGATATCCATTCCAGTTGTCCTGTGGATCTTATTTGAATAGCTGAGGTTTGATTTTTCTTGGTGTCATTCACTATAATGTAATGCTCATAGTAACTAGCCTCTTACCCCACTCTTCCATTTGTACCTTCCTTCACCTTTAAGGAATGTGGTAGAACCCATAGAACTATTATATCTATTATAAGTAATCCATTGAGTTTCAGAGTGTAACAGTTAGTTAACAGAAACTTACCCCACTTGTGAGTCTTTGTTCTCAGTGCAAAAGAATAATTAATTAATTAATATCTTTCTGTATTTCCTTCTTGCTTTCTTGCTTATGTATATTTGCAACAAATGTATAACCATGACTCTCTAAATTTATTTTACTTTTTATTTCAAGACCAAGTTCCATAGCACAGAGGTTTTGTTATTTACAGTAGCAAAAAATTCCATTGAGGTAGAAAACTAAAACTTGATTAGCAGTTATTCAAGGTCAAATTTGCTGGACACTATGCCAGGTTTTCTCTTTTCCTAATTCTCTAAGATTTAAAGTAATATTGGCACCAAGGTCAGAGACAAGTGACAGAATAGGTACAGACCCAACATGAAGAAAGAAGCTATAGGGCCAGAGTTCTCAGGCAGTGTTTTGAGAATTAGAGGATCTCGTGAAGGCCTCGTGACTTCTCAATCCCATTATGCTGTCAGTTATGTTTCAATATGAAAATCACTGCAGTGTATTTTCAAAGAAATGTACCTAGGACAGTCAATGAACAGTAAATCTGTTTGAAGAAAATTATGTTGTTTTCTAAAATCCATAGAAGCTATCCAAGTGACAATCTAATTAGGAAGTACTGCACACTAGAAAAACTCAGTTCTTACCATTAGAATTTTTAAAATTTAAAACTGATTCTTCTGTGATACAATACACGCCATTCAGAGTTTCCTTGCATTGCACTCCTCACAACTCCCCCATCTCTTCCCCTTAGATTCACTTCCATTCCATTTCCTCCTTAGAAAAGAATAGGACTCAAAGAGATGTCAAACAGGATAAAAAAGATACAATAAGTTGAATTTTCTCACATTGAAGCTGGACAAGGCAAACCAATAGGAGGAAAAGAAACTCAAGAGCAGGTGAAAGATTCAGAGGCACACCATTTCCCACTGTTAGGAGTATCTCTCTCTCTCTCTCACACACACACACACACACACACACACACACACACACAAAACAAAAACAAACAAACAAACAAAAAACAAAAACAAACAAACAAACAAAAAACAAAAAAAACCCACCAAGTTAACAGCCAATACATATACACAAAGGACCTAGTACAGACCTCTACCAGTCTTGTGATTACTTTTGCAATCTCTGTGAGCTCACATGAGCTCTATGTATTAGATTCATTAGGCCATGATCTCCTGGTGTCTTCCATCCTCTCTGACTCCTACAGTCTTTCCTTCCCCTCTTCCACAGGGTTCATTGAGGTCCTAGGTAAGACTAGGTAAGAGATTTTTTATTTATTTATTTTTAACAACCAAGAAAGATATATATAAAGTTTCAAAATAATATCTAGAATTAGTAGAAAAATAGTGGCCATTAGCTTCCTATAACCACTTTCAAGTAATTTTTAAAGATGTTTTACTCCAAGAATTGTTTATAGCATATTGAAAATGGGGCATATAAGATAGGCATGTCTGTGCTCTGAAAAAAATTGGAATTAAAAATTTGGAATTGGAAAAAAAGTGGAAAATATATATTGCCTGCTAACCTAGCAGTCTCTAACATGTTGTCCTATTATTCAGATATGTGTATAAAACCTATAATAAATTTAGCTTGAAGATTTAGTTTTGAGTACAAAATAAAGTTATTAAGCAGATAAATATGCATGAACATGCTCCATAAAGTAAAGGTAACTTTATGCACAAATGTTATAATTACCATAATATTTTATGTGCATTTTTAAAAAAAAACAGGGCAGGATATAATATATGTTCCTTCAGATGTTTGTGATCTTAGAAAATAATTAAATTCATACTACATTAATTAGAGCATATAATAAAATCCAAGTCTAAATAAACAAAACAGGAAGAATAAGCTTAGATTATAATACTTTATCTTGATAAACACTTGTAAAGACTTGTGGGACAATGAAAGGCAGCCTGTTTTCTGGTCGAGCAAGGCTTACTATGGAGACCCATTAGAAAGCTACAAGGATGATGGAACAGTGAGCCATGCTCCCAGACAGACTTGCTCTTAGCTTGACATCATGGAGCCCACAACTCCATAATCCTGTGATATCAGCCACACAGACAAGCTCTTGGTATCCAGACTAGACTCCACCCCCACAGTTAATCTGGCAATAGCCAGGTATGCTCCACTGCATAGTTACCTAGCAGACCCTGGACTGCTCCCTCTCTACCCCACCCCCACTGGGGTTCCATGTTCTGTGGCTTCCCACAGCCAGACACCTACCCTAGGCCACGTGTAGAGCACACATAAATCCCCCTCATCTGCCCACACAAGAGCACAGGCACTCTGGCAGAACATGAGTTCTCTCCCACCGCCATTTATTTCCCTACTCCCAGTACCCCACAAAGACAGTTCTTCAAAATAATTCAGAGAGAGACAATCCAGATCAGATTGTTTATTATGTTAACTAAAATATGTTCTGGACTTTCCATGATTCTTTGAAGACTGCAAATATATTTTAAGCATTTTGGTGACTCATTTCTGTATCACTATTGACACTTAGCAGTTTCCCTGTTTACTGTATACATTCTATAATAGCTAACTTTGAATGCAGGCTTGTATCTAGCTTAATCTTATGCTGTTTTCATCTTTAAAATTTTATTTATCTTGTCTGACAGTTTTTATTTCTATGCAAAATTATATAATTGAACACATTTCATAATGAGAAAATCTATCTGTAATGTGTTTACCAGAGCCATTTATTGCATCATTTATTGCAGATAGCCATCAGGATACCTATAAGAACAGAAATTTAAAGAGCCCATTATGTGTAGTAGTTCAACAGACTTAAGAGTGAGTCATGTATAGACAAAATACAGTAGAATATTGGCTGTGATTATACTGATTTAAACAAAGAAGAGATACAATAAGCAAAAAAAAAAGCAAAACATATGCTTTCTTTTATTAGGATATGTCTAACATAAACCATCTCATATCTTCTGAGGTAAGGCACAATGATGGGTCCTGAAATTCCACAATAAGAGATGGACAGGTATGGAGATATATGTGTGGCTAAGAAGATAGACTGAGATTACTGCAGACATGCAGTAATGGAAATCTCAAGATTTTTTCCAATCTCACCATAAATTTCCACTTGAGTTCAAACAAGTTAAGATTTAAAAGATCATCATCATCAACAACAACAACAACAAAACAAAACAAAAAAACAAGCTTCCAATGATTGTTCTCCATGCTGTTAACTGTCTCTTCAGTCAATTTCTAATTTCCTAGTCTCCGGTTTTCCTGGGAAATGAGGACCGTACTATTTGTAATTGATATGTATGTGGGGGAAACAGGATTAAGTTTCATTCTTCTACATGTAGATTTTCACTTTTTCAGCAGCACCATTTGTTAAAGTTGCTTTCTTTTCTCCAGTAGGTTTTCTTCTCATCTTTGTGAAAGATATAGGAGCTGAAGATGTGTGCACTTATTTATGGACTTTCAATTCTATTTTTTGGATCAATATATATGATTTTCTGTCAAGTACATGTTGCTTTTACTGATTTGGCTCTGTAATATATCTTGAAAGCATACTGAACTCATTGGCAGTATTTAGCTTTTTTTGAGGTCTTTTTTTATTTCACTTTTTTTTAAGTTTGTTTTTCTTTTTTGGTATTGTTTTTTAAGAACTTCAAGCATGAATACTTCATTTACACTATGCCAGCTTTTCCCTCCAGTCCCCACTCCCTGGTTCATGATTTCTTTCTTAATTACTAGTTATATAATAAGCATACTTATCTATCTATATGTGCATATGTCTATGGGCTACACACTGAGTCCATTTAGAATTGCTTGTATGTACAAATGTCCAAGGCTGAGCATTTGTTACTTGACAAATTGTGCGTGAATTCATCCCTGAAGAAAATGAATTCTCATTTTCTCAACAACCATTGACCAAATATAGCTCTACATTTAAGGGTAGGACTATATGAAATTTCCTCTGCCTATCGTATTGTCATATGGTATGGCATGTCATATGGTATTGGCATCATTAAATTCTTGTTTAGGTGACTATAATGTTGAGATATTAGCAGACATTTTAGTTATTTGATCATACAGTCTTTCTACCCATCTTTCATTTGTTTCCCTGAGCCATAGGTGTAGGAGTTTTGTCGTTTGTATGTCAGTTGCACTTGGTTATCCTGTAGTCACTTATTCTTACATTTTGACCAGTTGTAGATCTCTATAATAGACTCCATTTGTTGTGAAAAATATTTTTTGTGATGAGGAGTGAGAATTACATTTATCTGTAAATATAAGGTCTATGAAAATTAACAGAGCCTTCACAGAGGATATGAAAATTAAGAGATACTTTTGAAACCATTCAACATCATTGGCAATTATGGAATGCCAATTAAAAGTACATTAAAAAGTACTATGAGATTTCATCTTACCTTTGTCAGAATAGCCAAAATTAAGGTAACAAAAGACAAGAAATGCAGATGGGTGAGCATTTGAGAAATTTATATACTGTTACTAGGAATACATTTTGATGACTGCTGCGAAAATTAGTGGAGATGTTCCTTGAAAAGGCTGGAAGTTTATCTACCATGTGATAAAATTGTACTACCCCTAGACATTTACTCAAAAAAATCTATTTTCTACTATAGAGACATGCTAATCTATGTTCATTTCTGTTCCATTAACAATAACTAGAACATGGGTTTATATATGCACCAAATTTAATTGAAGTTATTGAAGTTACTGTAAAACAGGAGATAATGACTTTACTAACAGCCATATATTACAAAAGTAAAAATCAGTGTAAAGTGCAGATGCATCACCTAGACTTGGTGTCTTAGGTTTTCAAGAGATTTCTCAGACAATGTGTACTATCGTCATTAACATCAAAACTGCATTGAAGATCCTTCACATTGTAGCTCTAGAACATGGAAAAACATACTTTGTACTAACAAGAATCTTACTTTCTACTGACCAGCTTTCATAAGACCTAATGGTGTCACACACATTCCTGGGAAAAATGCTAACATTTATACCCAACTGTGAACTCTGTAATCTAAAATAACAATTTGGATGGCATATATATATATATATATATATATATATATATATATATATATATATATATATATATGAAGCTTTGTGCCATGAATGTTATAAGGGCAACCAAACCATTTGCGGACTGTGTTTAAGGACATAGAATCAAGCTGCCATTTGAATTCATGTCTCTATACAAATAGATTATTTGTGTGTTTGGTTTAAGACCTTAGCACAGAAGATACTTTGTGTAGTGGTTAATAGTAAATACAGCAATTCAAAATTAGTCAATTTGCAGAAAATAATATCATTAGTATCTGTGGAGTCCTCAAATACAAAAGAGACATCTACATCATATATTCATTCCCAAATCTCCAGGGATCATTATGGAGGGGGCAGCAATATTGTTAGCATGCTAGCACAAGACTTGGTCAAGAAAAGACTAGTCAACTTTTCAGGATGGAGCATATAAGAACACAAGAACCCCTGAATTCTAGCAGAAAAGCTATTGATAGTTGTTTGCTTCTGAGGGAGGGAAGGTGAGCTCTTTTTAAGGGATTGATACCTGGTAGGCTGAACATGCCCTCTGTTAGGTGGCAGGCACCATACCCATAAGTATATAGGCAGTACAAAGAAGAATTAGTTAGTTATAAACAAACAAACAAACAAAGATAGAAATCTTGAAATCTTTAAAGGAGAATGAGTGGATAATTCGGCTGGAAGGGGTTATGATAAAAGTTGGAGTGAATATGATCAGAATGCCTTGCTTGACTTATGGGATTCTCAAAATTGATAAATATGATTATGATTACAAGTAAGATTACTTAATTAATAGCTACCTATTATATCACTGCTCTTTTTATCCCTATAACAAAGCTTGAGTTACGAATTTCAAAAGTCTTATCGCATTAAACATTCTCTGTTCATACTTGTTATTTGAATATCTGCAGAAGACATGTTTATTCATCCAAACCAAGACATTCTGCAGTTCAAGATTCACAAAGCACTTCTCAAAATAGCCCATTTGTAGTCTCCTATTGAGTAGAAACTGTATAAAATATACAAGGCCCTTGCTTTCATCACTGAACATTTCTACACCTTTTAGGTGACACACTGAGCATCCCACTGCATGGCTTGAACTTTATTGTAAGAGTAATAATCATTTCAGTCCTAGAAGTGGGGCTAAAAATGGACACTGCAATTAATGGCCATCTCCTGAATGTGTGATCTGGAAAGAAAGGACTTGTATTTAGACAGTGTAGCACCCAGTGGTTAAATGTATAAATATGCCCTATAAAGTGAGAATTAAGGTAACATGAAGTACCTAGAATGGTTCTTGGAGATGTTCTGAGAAGGGAGTACAACACCAACACCCAGAGAAGGTAGACCTTGCAAGATTGCAGAAAAAAATGGCTATCAGCAAGTCCTAGAGACACTCTGGAAGAAGATAATTTTTCATGTATTTTTCCTGGATATCTATAATGTAGAACTGTGAGAGGACAAACTTCCAGTTTTAAGCTATCTGTGGTAGTTTGTGATGCCAACTAGACATGTCATTGGCATTGAGACTGTAATGCTGTACTTATATTCAATTCAGACAGAAGTGTTCATGGTGTACTTTTAGAATATTTTATTTCAATGTTATTTTGTAATCTTTACTATTTATGAGGTATTCAGCATAATGTATGCAATGGAAATGTCAACAATATGCACCTGGTCTACAAATCACATTACAAACTGCTGTTTATTCCAATTAGCAAGCTGGTAGATATTACAGGCACTAGTTTCCGTGTTCTGGCTTCATTTATATCAGGACTACATCACATGTTTTATTACATTCAACACTTATGACAACAGTTCTAAGAGATATATAGCATAGTATACTTAGCTCTTGAATGAGGAATCTAGGACGGCAAAGATAACATCATTCTTAGAGGGTGATTCAAATAAGTGACAAATCAAGTGTTCAATATTATATCTTTTAGATACTGAGAGAATGCTCTTCTGCTATACTGCCTAAACACATATCCTTTCTTTCCTGCTGAGACATTCTAGAGGTGGCCATCAACTGATCCTTTGGTGTTCCACTAAATGCTCTCTATATACTTCTGAGTCCCACTTCTCAGGCTGAAATGATTATTATGCTTACAATAAAGTGCAAGCCATGCAGCTGGAGAAATTTCTATCCAGATGCTCAATGTGTCACATTGAATTTTTATTACAATAAAAAGTTTCTGTTCATATTTGTTCTTTTGCATATATGCAGAGGTACTTTTGTTCATCTAAACCAAGACATTTTGCAAAAATGTTGCTTAAGATTCACAAAGCACTTCTCAAAATAGCCCATTTGTGGCCTCTTATTGAGTAGAAACTGTATAAAATATGCAAGGCTCTTGCAGTTATCATTGAACACTTCCACACCTTTTATCTGAAATCAACTTTCTTTTCCTCTTCATGTCTCATTTTTTCCTCCTTTCTCAGACTGAGTATCCACTGTTGCCAGACAATTCACCACAGAAAGGGGATTGTTCTCCAAAATGAAACTACAGAACAAAGAGATAAACTTAAGACTGTAGCTTGTTTTCCAGCCGCTTACTTTGTTCATACCTTTATAGTCACGTTTGTGGTGGATTAGAATTGCATTTTAAAATCCCTCTTACTTAGGAACCAAAAAGATAACAAGGGCCCTTGAGCATAATGTCTTTCAGTTAAATGTCTGACTTTACTTGCATCTGTCTGTTCTGATAGCTTATATTGTTTTGGAAGAAAGTGATACAGAAAACTCTGTTAATCCCATAGCAAACTGTGCTCTTGAAGTTTGTGCTGAGAATAGACAGCCAAGTCTCTTCTTCTGTTGGAGTTTCTTCATTTAGTTGTTCCAATTCCCAATTCTTGCCTTCTTTTGACTCTCTCTCTCTCTCTCTCTCTCTCTCTCTCTCTCTCTCTCTCTCTGTGTGTGTGTGTGTGTGTGTGTGTGTGTGTGTGTGTATGTGTGTGTGATATTATTAGTATCCTGGGATGCTAGCCTTAAATTATAAATGTAGTATTCTTACTTAAGTAGGGGAACAAAGTACTCATGGGAGGAAATACTGAGCAATGTGTGGAGCAGAGACTGAAGAAAAGGCTATCCAGAGCCTGCCCCAGTGGGGATCCATCCCATAAACAACCACCAAACCCAGACACTATTGTGGATGTCAAGAAATGCATACTGACAGGAGCCTGATATAGCTGCCAATCATTGGACTGAGCATGAAGTCCCCAGTGGTGAAGCTAGAGAAAGTATTGAAGGAGCTAAAGGGTTTTGAAAGAACAATATCAACCAACCAGAAACCCAGAGCTCCCAGGGACTAAACCACAAACCAAAGAGTACACATGGAGGGAGCCATGTGCTCCAGCTGAATATGTAGTAGAGAATGGCCTTGTCCGACATCAATGGGAGGAGAGGCCCTTGTTCCTGTGAAGGCTCACTGACCCACTGTAGAGGAATGCCAGAGTGGTGAGGCAGGAGTTGGTGGGTGGGTGTAGGAACACAGTCATAGAAGCAGGGGGAGGGGGAATGGGATAGGGGTTTTCCAGAAAGGAAACCGGGAAAGGGGATAACATTTGAAATGTAAATAAAGAAAATATCCAATAAAATAAAAGAAACAAAATATTGTATGCATGGCATTTTTACACACTCTCTCATATCTGTCTCTTTTTCCACTATTAAAAAACTACTACAAATATCTACAATAAATAAATAAATAAATACATAAATAAATACATAAATAAATAAATGTAGTGTCTCCCTACTTTGTAAAGATGAGCACAGCCATTAAATAGAATTATAATGAATAGTATGTTTCACAGTAGTATTTAGATGGCTTTTCAGAATTATAGGAAAGAGCTTTCAGTAAGTTTGACTTGGTTCTCATTGTGGAAAAGCTAAGTAACCCCCCTTATGTTTAGGAACAGAATAAAATCTTATCAGTTTTTATGTCTTTCCTTGCTCCCTTCTAACCAATAAACCCTAGGATATAGATTCTCTTGTTCATGAATTGCAGGGAATGCCAGTAATGTCAGCAAAGACATTGTATTTTACCCTGCCCTTATATCATTAAAGCAGGAGATATAAATTATCATATCTGTTTTTTAGGTAAGGATGGGTGGGTTGGTGAGCAGGGTTGGGGGAGAGTAGAGGGGGCTTTGGGGATAGCATTTGAGTTATAAATGAAGAAAATATCTAATAAAAAATGAAGGAGAAAGAAAAAAGATCGAGATATACCTAATGTAGAAAATGGTATTGGATACCAGACTATTGCCAGATTGTTTGCTATGACATATATCATGTACTAGAGGATACTTTGTATGTACCATGTACAACAAAGTATATGTAGTGTTCTAGGTATACCACAGAAATTCCATGAGGCACATGTCAGGATGTTCCTTCACTGTTCACAGGTTTACATTTTTTTATTTTTATTGGGTATTTATATGATTTACATTTCCAATGCTATCCCAAAAGTCCCCCACACTCTCCCACACCCACTCCCCCACCTACCCACTCCCACCTCTTGGCCCTGACATTCCCCTGTACTGAGCATAAAACGACTACACGACCAATGGGCCTCTCTTTCCACTGATTGCCAACCAGGCCATCTTCTGAGACATGAGCTCCGGGGGTGGGGGGTGAAGACTGGTTAGTTCATATTGTTGTTCCACCTATAGGGTTGCAGATCCCTCCAGCTCCCTGGGTACTTCCTCCAGCTCCTCCATTGGGGGCCCTGTGATCCATCCAATAGCTGAATGTGAGCATCCACTTCTCTGTTTGCTAGGCCCCAGCATAGTCTCACAAGAGACAGCTATATCAGGGTCCTTTCAGCAAAATCTTGCTAGTGTTTGCAATGGTTTCAGAGTTTGGAGGCTGATTATGGGATGGATCACCAGGTATGGCAGCCTCTAGATAGTCCATTATTTCGTCTCAGCTCCAAACTCTGTCTCTGTAGCGCCTTCCATGGGTGCCTTGATCCCATTTCCAAGAAGTGGCAAAGTATCCACACCTTGGTCTTCGTTCTTGCCGAGCTTCATGTGTTTCGCAAATTGTATCTTTTATTTTGGGTATTCTAAGTTTCTGGGCTAATATCCACTTATCAGTGAGTACATATCATGTGAGTTCTTTTGTGATTGAGTTACCTCACTCAGGATGATGCCCTCCAGGTCCATCCATTTGGCTAGGAATTTCATAAATTCATTCTTTTTAATAGCTGAGTAGTACTCCATTGTGTAAATGTAACCTGTTTTTTGTATCCATTCCTCTGTTGAGGGGCATCTGGGTTCTTTTCAGCTTCTGCCTATTATAAATAAGGCTGCTATGAACATAGTGGAGCATGTGTCTTTCTTACCTGTTGGAACATCTTCTGGATATATGCCCAGTAGAGGTATTGCAGATCCTCCAGTAGTACTATGTCCAATTTTTTGAGCAACGACCAGACTGATTTCCAGACTGATTGTACAAGCGTGCAATCCTACCAACAATGGAGGAGTGTTCCTGTTTCTCCACATCCTCGCCAGCATCTGCTGTTACTTGAGTTTTTGATCTTAGCCATTCTGACTGGTGTGAGGTGGAATCTCAGGGTTGTTTTAATTTGCATTTCCCAGATGATTAAGGATGTTGAACATTTTTTCAGGTGATTCTCGGCCGTTCGGTATTAATCCAACACCCATTCATTATAAAAGTCTTGGAAAGATCAGGAATTCAAGACCCACACCTAAACATATTAAAAGCAATCTACAGCAAACAAATAGCCAACATCAAAGTAAATGGTGAGAAGCTGGAAGCAATCCCACTAATCTAGTTCCCAGGGACTAGACAGGGTTGCCCACTTTCTCCCTACCTATTCAACATTGTACTTGAAGTCCTAGCCAGAGCAATTCAACAAAAGGAGATCAAGGGGATACAAATTGGAAAGAAAGAAGTCATAATATCACTTTTTGCAGATGATATGATATTATATATAAGTGACCCTAAAAATTCCACCAGAGAACTCCTAAACCTGATAAACAGGTTCAATGAAGTATCTGGATATAAAATTAACTCAAACAAGTCAATGGCCTTTCTCTACACAAAGGATAAACAGGCTGAGAAAAAAAAATTAAGGAAACAACAGCCTTCTCAATAGTCACAAATAATATAAAGTACCTTGACGTGACTCTAACTAAGGAAGTGAAAGATCTGTATGATAAGAACATCAAGTATCTCAAGAAAGAAATTAAAGAAGATCTTAGAAGTTGGAAAAATCCCCCATGCTCATGGATTGGCAGGATCAATATAGTAAAAATGGCTATCTTGCCAAAAGCAATCTACAGATTCAATGCAATACCCATCAAAATTCCAACTCAATTCTTCAACAAATTGAAAAGGGCAATCTCCAAATTCATCTGGAATAACAAAAAACCTAGGCTAGCAAAAACTCTTCTCAAGGATAAAAGAACCTCCGGTGGAATCACCATGCCTGACCTAAAGCTTTACTACAGAGCAATTGTGATAAAAACTGCATGGTACTGGTATAGCGACAGACAAGTAGACCAATGGAATAGAAATGAAGACACAGGTTTACATTTTGACTTAAGGTGTACCTTGACTTAGCATGTTTTGTCCAAATTATAATGTGCAAAGTTATTTTAATCTTTTCTACAACATCTACTCATTTGGATTTTGTTTGGCATTACACATATTTACTGTGGAAAAAAAATGATTGTGGTTTTTGAACTTGTCTAAAACTTTACCCCCAATCATGTCCAGTAGTACATTATCTGGAGCAATTCTCATTGGTTTCCGCATGAACATGATTTCCTTCCCAATTCTATTTACTGTGCTCTATTTATTCTCAAAGGTATATGAAAATATCAAAATGGAACTCATCATGTATAATTAATATATCAATAAATCATATATAATACATAATAAATTATAAAATCAAGCAAAGAAGAAATATTTTAAAAGAACATTAATTTTCTTTTTTTTTTTTTTTTTTTTTCATTTTTTATTAGGTATTTAGCTCATTTACATTTCCAATGCTATACCAAAAGTCCCCCTTACCCACCCACCCCCACTCCCCTACCCACCCACTCCCCCCCTTTGGCCCTGGCGTTCCCCTGTACCGGGGCACACAAAGTCTGCGTGTCCAATGGGCCTCTCTTTCCAGTGATGGCCGACTAGGCCATCTTTTGATACATATGCAGCTAGAGTCAAGAGCTCAGGGGTACTGGTTAGTTCATAATGTTGTTCCACCTATAGGGTTGAAGATCCCTTTAGCTCCTTGGGTACTTTCTCTAGCTCCTCCATTGGGAGCCCTGTGATCCATCCATTAGCTGACTGTGAGCATCCACTTCTGTGTTTGCTAGGCCCCGGCATAGTCTCACAAGAGACAGCTACATCTGGGTCCTTTCGATAAAATCTTGCTAGTATATGCAATGGTGTCAGTGTTTGGATGCTGATTATGGGGTGGATCCCTGGATATGGCAGTCTCTACATGGTCCATCCTTTCATCTCAGCTCCAAACTTTGTTTCTGTAACTCCTTCCATGGGTGTTTTGTTCCCAATTCTAAGGAGGGGCATAGTGTCCACACTTCAGTCTTCATTTTTCTTGAGTTTCATGTGTTTAGGAAATTGTATCTTATATCGTGGGTATCCTAGGTTTTGGGCTAGTATCCACTTATCAGTGAGTACATATTGTGTGAGTTCCTTTGTGATTGTGTTACCTCACTCAGGATGATGCTCTCCAGGTCCATCCATTTGGCTAGGAATTTCATAAATTCATTCTTTTTAATAGCTGAGTAGTACTCCATTGTGTAGATGTACCACATTTTCTGTATCCATTCCTCTGTTGAGGGGCATCTGGGTTCTTTCCAGTTTCTGGCTATTATAAATAAGGCTGCTATGAACATAGTGGAGCATGTGTCCTTCTTACCAGTTGGGGCTTCTTCTGGATATATGCCCAGGAGAGGTATTGCTGGATCCTCCGGTAGTACTATGTCCAATTTTCTGAGGAACCGCCAGACTGATTTCCAGAGTGGTTGTACAAGCCTGCAATCCCACCAACAATGGAGGAGTGTTCCTCTTTCTCCACATCCTCGTCAGCATCTGCTGTCACCTGAATTTTTGATCTTAGCCATTCTCACTGGTGTGAGGTGGAATCTCAGGGTTGTTTTGATTTGCATTTCCCTGATGATTAAGGATGTTGAACATTTTTTCAGGTGCTTCTCTGCCATTCGGTATTCCTTAGGTGAGAATTCTTTGTTCAGTTCTGAGCCCCATTTTTTAAGGGGGTTATTTGATTTTCTGAGGTCCACCTTCTTGAGTTCTTTATATATGTTGGATATTAGTCCCCTATCTGATTTAGGATAGGTAAAGATCCTTTCCCAGTCTGTTGGTGGTCTTTTTGTCTTATAGACAGTGTCTTTTGCCTTGCAGAAACTTTGGAGTTTCATTAGGTCCCATTTGTCAATTCTCGATCTTACAGCACAAGCCATTGCTGTTCTGTTCAGGAATTTTTCCCCTGTGCCCATATCTTCAAGGCTTTTCCCCACTTTCTCCTCTATAAGTTTCAGTGTCTCTGGTTTTATGTGAAGTTCCTTGATCCACTTAGATTTGACCTTAGTACAAGGAGATAAGTATGGATCGATTCGCATTCTTCTACATGATAACAACCAGTTGTGCCAGCACCAATTGTTGAAAATGCTGTCTTTCTTCCACTGGATGGTTTTGGCTCCCTTGTCGAAGATCAAGTGACCATAGGTGTGTGGGTTCATTTCTGGGTCTTCAATTCTATTCCATTGGTCCACTTGTCTGTCTCTATACCAGTACCATGCAGTTTTTATCACAATTGCTCTGTAGTAAAGCTTTAGGTCAGGCATGGTGATTCCACCAGAGGTTCTTTTATCCTTGAGAAGAGTTTTTGCTATCCTCGGTTTTTTGTTATTCCAGATGAATTTGCAAATTGCTCCTTCTAATTCGTTGAAGAATTGAGTTGGAATTTTAATGGGGATTGCATTGAATCTGTAGATTGCTTTTGGCAAGATAGCCATTTTTACAATGTTGGTCCTGCCAATCCATGAGCATGGGAGATCTTTCCATCTTCTGAGATCTTCTTTAATTTCTTTCTTCAGGGACTTGAAGTTTTTATCATACAGATCTTTCACTTCCTTCGTTAGAGTCACGCCGAGATATTTTATATTATTTGTGGCTATTGAGAAGGGTGTTGTTTCCCTAATTTCTTTCTCAGCCTGTTTATTCTTTGTGTAGAGAAAGGCCATTGACTTGTTTGAGTTAATTTTATATCCAGCTACTTCACCGAAGCTGTTTATCAGGTTTAGGAGTTCTCTGTTGGAATTTTTAGGGTCACTTATATATACTATCATATCATCTGCAAAAAGTGATATTTTGACTTCCTCTTTTCCAATTTGTATCCCCTTGATCTCCTTTTGTTGTCGAATTGCTCTGGCTAATACTTCAAGTACTATGTTGAAAAGGTAGGGAGAAAGTGGGCAGCCTTGTCTAGTCCCTGATTTTAGTGGGATTGCTTCCAGCTTCTCTCCATTTACTTTGATGTTGGCTACTGGTTTGCTGTAGATTGCTTTTAACATGTTTAGGTATTGGCCTTGAATTCCTGATCTTTCCAGAACTTTTATCATGAATGGGTGTTGGATCTTGTCAAATGCTTTTTCTGCATCTAACGAGATGATCATGTGGTTTTTGTCTTTGAGTTTGTTTATATAATGGATTACATTGATGGATTTTCGTATATTAAACCATCCCTGCATCCCTGGAATAAAACCTACT
Source organism: Mus musculus (assembly GCF_000001635.26). Classification (NCBI taxonomy): domain Eukaryota; kingdom Metazoa; phylum Chordata; class Mammalia; order Rodentia; family Muridae; genus Mus; species Mus musculus. The sequence goes on from NC_000086.7 coordinate 62,773,759, forward strand.
TGGTCAGGATGGATGATTGCTTTAATGTGTTCTTGGATTCGGTTAGCGAGAATTTTATTAAGGATTTTTGCATCGATGTTCATAAGAGAAATTGGTCTGAAGTTCTCTATCTTTGTTGGATCTTTCTGTGGTTTAGGTATCAGAGTAATAGTGGCTTCATAAAATGAGTTGGGTAGAATACCTTCTACTTCTATCTTGTGAAAAAGTTTGTGCAGAACTGGAGTTAGATCTTCTTTGAAGGTCTGATAGAACTCTGCACTAAACCCGTCTGGTCCTGGGCTTTTTTTGGCTGGGAGACTATTAATAACTGCTTCTATTTCTTTAGGGGATATGGGACTGTTTAGAAGGTCAACTTGATCCTGATTCAACTTTGGTACCTGGTATCTGTCCAGAAATTTGTCCATTTCGTCCAGGTTTTCCAGTTTTGTTGAGTATAGCCTTTTGTAGAAGGATCTGATGGTGTTTTGGATTTCTTCAGGATCTGTTGTTATGTCTCCCTTTTCATTTCTGATTTTGTTAATTAGGATTTTGTCCCTGTGCCCTTTAGTGAGTCTAGCTAAGGGTTTATCTATCTTGTTGATTTTCTCAAAGAACCAACTCCTCGTTTGGTTAATTCTTTGAATAGTTCTTCTTGTTTCCACTTGGTTGATTTCACCCCTGAGTTTGATTATTTCCTGCCGTCTACTCCTCTTGGGTGAATTTGCTTCCTTTTTTTCTAGAGCTTTTAGATGTGTTGTCAAGCTGCTAGTATGTGCTCTCTCCCGTTTTTTCTTGAAGGCACTCATAGCTATGAGTTTCCCTCTTAGAAATGCTTTCATTGTGTCCCAAAGGTTTGGGTACGTTGTGGCTTCATTTTCATTAAACTCTAAAAAGTCTTTAATTTCTTTCTTTATTCCTTCCTTGACCAAGGTATCAGTGAGAAGAGTGTTGTTCAGTTTCCATGTGAATGTTGGCTTTCTGTTATTTATTTTGTTATTGAAGATCAGCCTTAGTGCATGGTGATCTGATAGGATACATGGGACAATTTCAATATTTTTGAATCTGTTGAGGCCTGATTTGTGACCTATTATGTGGTCAATTTTGGAGAAGGTACCATGAGGTGCTGAGAAGAAGGTATATCCTTTTGTTTTAGGGAAAAATGTTCTGTAGATATCTGTCAGATCCATTTGTTTCATCACTTCTGTTAGTTTCAGTGTGTCCCTGTTTAGTTTCTGTTTCCATGATCTGTCCATTGGTGAAAGTGGTGTGTTGAAGTCTCCCACTATTATTGTGTGAGGCGCAATGTGTGCTTTGAGCTTTACTAAAGTTTCTTTAGTGAATGTGGCTGCTCTTGTATTTGGAGCATAGATATTCAGAATTGAGAGTTCCTAGCACTGCTAATCACTCTTTTAAAACCTTTAAAAGCACCAAATTTTAATATCTAAGTCAATTTGGGGGTGAGAGGGGAGAAACACTATCAGGAACTTCTCTCCAGAACAAAACAATGATGTTCATTCCTCCACATGTCCAAATTAAAGGTCTACTGAAACCAAAATGAAAACCCAAACCCCACACAGAGAAAAAAAATACTAAAATCACATTCTAGGGGGTCAGTGCATTCTGCAGTCTTTGCTGGGCTGTCTAATTGTCCTTCGGCTGACTTTTTAAAATTAACATCCTAACTCATCAAAATATACATTTTTCCCATTGGCTTTTTTAAATTAAAAATAATAATTAAAAGTGAAAACCACTAGAAGGAATTCATGAGCAGTTGCCTGACACATTTGATGGCATATACGGCATATGGAGGTCAGGAAGGTGGCTCGCAGCACACGTCATTCTCATCTTTAAGGCTTAGCTTTCTTCCAAACAGTGTAAAACACCCACAATTCCAAGTATGAAGGGACACAGACAATCTCTTTTGAGAATTCCACAGGACAATACAGACGCCCCAGCTGTTCTTCATAGAGCGACAGGGCTTCAGTCAAGTTGACACAGTTCCCCTGTGTGAAGTATTTTCCATCCTGTTTCAGAACCTTCATTGACAGGTCGAGAATCAGTCTGAGGAAATCCCATGTGGAATCTTCTTCTGGAGATGTAGAGATAGGGACAGCTGTCAAATCATTAATCACATAATCAAACTCTCTCCCTTCTTTGGCGTACATCTTCAGTACTGGGATACAGTCTTCTATAAGAACCTGATAGCAGTCTCCTCTAAGATTGTCTAAGACATCTCCACATGTTCTCCGCATGTATTTCTTACATCCATCAATTACCATTTGGTCAATCTCTACCATAGTGACCATCTTTGGTTTCAGTTTGACAATTTCACACAATATGCCTCCATCGCCGCCTCCCAGAATCAGTACATCTTTGCCAGTGTAGTCTTCTTTACCACTGCCCATGATGGCACGGGTATATGCCAAGTCACTCTCTGCCAAATTAACATCCCCGCTGAGGATGAGAATATTCCCAAACTGCTTCGAGTGTAGGATTTTGATGTTCTGATATGGTGAATCTTCATCATACACCACTTCATCTATGTCATACTCAACCAGGCGCCCATCAGCAGTAGGCCAGTATCTGTCAATGGCCCCTCCGCGAACTATGGGTGGTAATCGCTTCACCCGCCCAGTACTGTCTTGACTCAATTCTTTCATTTTTTCTTCTATTTTGTTCAAAAGGCTGTCAGTTTCTTGTTTGCCTTGCACATCACTGTCGTAACTCTGAAGGTCCAGCAACACCAATCCATGTGGATAAATTCGCAAATTGGCAAAGCTGCCATTCTTGTTCGTGTAAGTTGCTAAATATCCATGGTCCTGCCAGGTGTGCACTGACTCTGTCATCCCCTGCTCCTGAAAAATGGACTGAAGGCCTTTCAGAATGGCCTCACCATCAGCTTTGGCGCCGAGCTTGAAGTCGAGCGTGCTGTGTCTTGCTGCTGCCATAGTGTGGCGAGGCCCTGTGCCATGCCTGGGGAGGCGACCGCAGGAGACTGAGGGACCCGAACATTAATTTTCTTACTTCTAGACACTGTGTTGTTTTCATATAGTTACTGAAAACACAGATCTTTAAGAATGGTGGTTTATTACTGTTAACTTCAATTATTTTCCTAGTCTCCCTAAAATAAACTCCATCCATAGCCATATACCACGTTCTCATCACTACTCTTTCAGCAGTTAGCTGGACATTGATCACTTCAAGGATCAATTCTTAATTTTTTCTTTTCTTTTCTTTTTTTCTTTTTTTTTAGATATATGACATTCCTTTTTTATTAGATATTTTATTTATTTACATTTCAAATGTTATCCCTTTTCCTGGCTTCCCCTCTGAAAAATCCCTTACCCTCTCTCCCTCCCCTTGCTCCCCAACCCACCCACTCCCATTCCTGATGCTGGCATTCCCCTATACTGGGTCATAGAACCTTCATAGATCCAAGGGCCTCTGTTCCCTTTGATGACTGATTAGACCATCCCCTCAGGAGCCAGATATAGCTGTTTGCTAAGAGGCTCTGCCAGTGACTGTCAAATATAGAAGTGGATGCTCACAGTCATCCATTGGACAGAGCACAGGGTCCTCAATGAAGGAGCTAGAGAAAGGGCCCAAGGAACTGAAGGGGTTTGCAGCCCCATAGGAGGAACAACATTATGAACTAAACAGTACCCCCAGAGCTCCCTGGGACTAAACCACCAACCAAATAAAACACATGGTAGGACTCATGTTTCTAGCTGCATATGTTGCAATTCTTAATTATTAATATCATTTGTTTTACCACTGGAAACTTCAGGAGATTCACACATACAACCCATATCTAGGGCATGATCACTACCTGTTTTCTTAGAGGATTTTTGTTTTGATTTTCTTTTATGTGACTGGTTATATATTTGTCTCTGTATTTCTTTAAATTTTATTACATTTTAAGTTGTTTTGTGTACATATATGTGTACATGATGTTAGATTGTGTTTCTATATATGTTTCTATGAGATGGTGTGCTTAATTCTGTAGTCAATTCAATAGAGCAACCTAGCCAGAGTAACATTGTAAAACAGAAATGCATGTTATGCTATATTTTAGTTCAAACTACCAAACTGCATTTCATGATTGGATATTAAGATTCAAATCCTTTCGTCACAGCTCCAAACTTTGTCTTTAAGGATCCATCCCATAATCAGGTTCCAAACGCTGATACCATTGCATACACTAGCAAGATTTTGCTGAAAGGACCCAGATATAGCTGTCTCTTGTGAGACTATGCCGGGGCCTAGCAAACACAGAAGTGGATGCTTACAGTCAGCTATTGGATGGATCACAGGGCCCCCAATGGAAGAGCTAGAAAAATTACCCAAGGAGCTAAAGGGATCTGCAACCCTATAGGTGGAACAACATTGTGAATTATGAATATTATTATTTGGAATATATAGTACCCCGGAGCTCTTGACTCTAGCTGCATATGTATCAAAAGATGGCCTAGTCAGCCATCACTGGAAAGAGAGGCCCATTGGACTTGCAAACTTTATATGCCCCAGTATAGGGGAATGCCAGGGCCCAAAAGTGGGAGTGGGTGGGTAGGGGAGTGGTGGGGACGGTATGGGGGACTTTCAGGATAGCATTGGAAATGTAAATGAGGAAAATACCTAATAAAAATATTTTTAAAAAGATTCAAATCTGAGCAATGCTTTATGTCCGTCACTACATTTGATTTTTTCTTTTTTTTTTCCTCCTTTAGTTTTCTTCTCTAGGCAAATTGATTTTCTCCTTTTCTCCCCCTCACATACAACATGGATTTTCAAAAGTCAGTATTTTGTATTTGGTGTTTCTTGTGTTTGGAATATTCTTCCTCCAAAAGTATATGCTCAAGCTATTAGGTCACTGCTCTCATGTGGTTTTCAACTTTTGTTTTCTGTGGCAATCCTACATTGTCACACTAGTTACAATGATACATTGTTTCCTTGTCCTGATTATTACACTTACTGTGTCCCATTTTATCTAAAAGTTGTGAAAATGTTAGAATATAGCATATTATGTATAATCAATGCGTCCTAGTTAAAATCATTTACATTTTAATAAATTACTTCATAAATTTTTTATCTCTGTCATCACTTCTCTTTCATACTATAATTTAGACTCAACATTGGTATAGAATTTTTTGTCTTATTTAGTAGCATATTCTTTGTATCTAAAATAATGCTTGACTTGACTTTGCACTCCTAAGCAAATAAAGTAATCCTGAGCTTTATATAGATTTCACAATGCAATTTTTAGCTTTCATAAACTTTTGTTTATTTATTTATTTATTTATTTATTTACACTCCAGGATTTATTCGCCCACTCCCAGTACATCCTCTGACTGTTCCACATCAGATACCTCCTCCCTAACCCCTGTCTCCAAGATGATGCCCCATCTCCCACCCCTCATGACCTCTAAACTCTCTGGGGCCTCCAGTCTCTTGAGGGTTATGTGCATCTTCTCTGATTAAACACAGATCTGGCAGCCCTCTGCTGTATGTGTGTTGAGGACCTCATATCACCTGGTGTATGATGCCTGGTTGGTGGTCCAGTGTTTGAGAGATCTCAGGGATCCAGGTTAATTGAGACTGCTGGGCCTCCTGCAGGGTCACACTCCTCCTCAGCTTCTTTCATATGCTTTCCCTAATTCAGCCACAGGGGTGATCTTCTTCTGTCCATTGGTTGGGTGCAAACATCTGCGTCTGACTCTTTCAGCTGCTTGTTGGATCTTCTGGAGTGCAATCATGATAGGTCCCTTTTTGTGATCACTCCATAGCCTCAGTAATAGTGTCAGGCCTTGGGACCTCCCCTTGAGCTGGGTTCAATTTTGGGCCTCTCACTGGACCTTTTTTTCTTCAGGCTGCTCTACATTTCCATTCCTGCAGTTCTTTCAGACAGGAAAAATTATGTGTCAGAGTTGTGACTGTGGGATGGCAACCCCCTCCTTCACTTAATGCCCTGTCTTCCTGTAGGAGGTGGGCTGTACAAGTCCCCACTCCCTAAGGTCTGGAATTTCATTTAAGGTCCCTCCCTCTGAGTCCTGAGAATCTCTTAACTCTCAGGTCTCTGGAGCATTCTGGGGTGTCCCCCCAACCTCCTATCACAGGAGGTTGAGGTTGCCTGTTTACATTCATTCTTCTGGCCCTCAGGGCTTCAGTCCTATTCCCTCACCAATATAAGATCAGGTTCCCCTCTCCACTGCTCCCACCCCAATCCACATTCCCTCCCTACCTCCCCACTTATGATTGCTTTCTTCCATCTTCCAAATGGGACTGTGACATCCTCACTTGGGCACTTCAGCTTGTTGACTTTTTTGATTTCTGTGAACTGTATCTTGTGTATTACCTTCCTCCTCCTCCTTCTCCTCCTCCTCCTCCTCCTCCTCCTCCTCTTCTTCTTCTTCTTCTTCTTCTTCTTCTTCTTCTTCTTCTTCTTCTTCTTCTTCTTCTTCTTCTTCTTCTTCTTCTTGTTTTTCTTCTTGTTTTTCTTCTTGTTCTTCTTGTTCTTGTTCTTCTTGTTCTTGTTCTTGTTCTTCTTCTTCTTGTTCTTCTTCTTGTTCTTCTTGTTCTTGTTCTTGTTCTTCTTCTTCTTCTTCTTCTTCTTCTTCTTCTTCTTCTTCTTCTTCTTCTTCTTGTTTTTCTTCTTGTTTTTCTTCTTGTTCTTCTTCTTCTTGTTCTTCTTCTTGTTCTTCTTGTTCTTGTTCTTCTTGTTCTTGTTCTTCTTCTTCTTCTTCTTCTTCTTCTTCTTCTTCTTCTTCTTCTTCTTCTTCTTCTTCTTCTCCTCCTTCTCCTTCTCCTTCTCCTTCTCCTTCTCCTTCTCCTTCTCCTTCTCCTTCTCCTTCTCCTTCTCCTTCTCCTTCTCCTTCTCCTTCTCCTTCTCCTTCTTATTCTTTTGCTAATATCCACTTATTAGTATGTACTATGCATGTCCTTTTGGATCTGAGTTACCTCACTCAGGAAAAGCTAGGAGTCTGTCCCAGCAGAAAGGACCAGGCAGAAGGGGCAGATGGGGAGTAGTATTCGGGAGGGCAGGGCTTTTTGTGGGCAATGGTTCTCAAGTCCATTGGGCTTCCAGCAGAAGCTTTGGGACTTCGGGGGTGGGGAGTTGAGTTCATATGAACTGGTCTGAGTGCATGAGGATCCTCTAAGATGGGTCCAAATATGGTGTCTTCATGAGTTCAGACCAGCTAGGAGTCTGCCCTGGCAGAAAGGATAGGGCAGAAGGAGCAGAAGGGGAGCTGTATTAGGGGATCAGGGGTTTTGGTGGCAATAGGTTCTTTGTTCCCCGGGCTCCCTGCAGCAGCTCTGAGATTTCAGGGGTATTCTTAATAGCTGCTCTACGCACAGCGGATCCTCTAGCATGGGTCAGGATATCCCTATGTAGTTTTTGAATGAAAGGATGAATGACAGACTTAATATATGCATATAAACTGGGAAATGTAGTCCAATCTCTCGGAATTAATTTTCTCTGGTACTAACAGTAGTGCATTTTAATTAAATACTGATGTACTTTTCCAGACTAGCACATATTTGTGTATAAGTTCAGAACTCTTCCTATGGCTTATTTTCCAAATTAGTTTTTGTGAATGTTACTTTTATTATTGAACACTACTGAACACAAATAAGTGTCAAAGAACTGGTCAACACATTATATTGTTTCTTGAAGCCAGAACTACATGGAGAACATTATTTAATTTCTTAAAATCTCAGATTATTCTTCAGTAAACTGAGAACTTATTTTTAGATATTCTAAAGGCCTCTTTTCTTTGGGGAACTCTGAGTCTTATCTTTCACAATGCTCATAATCCATTTAGTGAAAAGATCTGTGGATTTTGGTCACAGAGTTGTGAATTTTCTTTTAGGTTTCAGCAGAATTTATAGGATTAGTGGATATTTCCCTGTTTATGACAGCTTTTCTATAAAATTTGAATTATCATTATGTTATAAGTTACAAAACTTGTGAACATGGAATTTTACAATATAGTTTCAAATTATATTAAAGTGTGGAAAGCCTTTTAATAATTAAGTATGAGATATATGAAAGTAAAAATACAGTAAACATATAGTCACATCTATATAGTTTTTTTTAAACAAGGTTTAGGGTAAGAATTTAATTGTGAGATCTTACTACATAGTGCATTATAAATAACAAAATAAGACTTATTACTAGATTGCCACAGAGCATAACAAGTCCAACTACAAAGAACTGATTGTTCTTCAGTATCACTCAAACATATTGTTTAAGCATCTGTACCATTGTCACTGGTATGTTTACAGTAAGATGTTGTCTTGTTTATTGTGAATGGTTGAAATAGAACAGTTCATAGACTCAACAATACTAAAAGCTATACTTTCTGTATGCTTCATAGTGTATATCTCATTCATAGACTATGCATGCTTCCCCAGGGATGGTTCCCATTCCCACATTACATAACCTACAATTTAGAATCCAGGAAGGGATTTATTCTTGACTATGGATAAAGAAAATTCTAATTTACACAGTTTTTTAAGATTATGTAGATTTTAATACATGTTTTAATTTTATGCAATGTTAGAGAGTAAATATTGTGATATCCATATCACAGTTAAAAAAAAAACATAGTTCATCTTTCTGTCTCTGTTTTAGGTTTACATGTATAAAAGGTAGTCCCTTGTAATTATGCTGGGATGAAAGGTGTGAGCCACCATGCCCGGCTAACATTTTAATCTTAATATGTCTAGTATATGTTTTTCTTTCTCACAGATAATGATGAATATCTTGGCTCAGAATGTGGAAAATTTTTAATAAAGCATCTCTCATTTCTACTTTTAGAACATTCATAGATTTTTAAAAGCATCAATTATTAGTAAATACATGAAATAAATTTCTCTTAGAATTTATACAAGAATTTACACAAGTGTTAAATTACTAGTCTTGATTTTTTTATGTCTACAAATTATATACTTATTTAGGTGGAAAATGTAGACGGGTGCATCTCAAAGGCTAACTTTTTATTTCTTTTTTCCTCTTCATAATTCTTATATGTACCAATGCAATTTTTCTCTTTTCTTTTGCATTTACTTTTTCCAGAAGATCTTGAATAGTGAAGGAGGAATAGATTTAAATATAAACATTAATGATTTAGACTATAAATCAGGTGAGAAGGTAGTATGCAATAATGGGGGGGAATGTTTCCTCTATTATTGATGACTTGATTCCTTCATGGCAAAGACAGTGTGTTGTAACTCATTCTACATTCAGTGGGCTGCAAAGTAGAATAATTATCATTTAAATTGAGAACCAAACTTTATAAAATATAAACTATACAAAAGCATAAGTTTATTCAGAGGTAATTTTTCCATCACTATTCATAGACATTACACAACATGCCAAACTTCAGCTAAGTTTGATGGTGATAGGAAGTGTCCAGATATTGTACACTGTACACTCTTGTTCAGTAGCTGATAGAATAATTGAACTTGGCTTTACATGTGTAGGAACTCATTTTGGTAGCTTGTGTTCAGTATAGCAGCCAAGAAAAATCTCACCTTCTCATACAAACAGACACACAGACAGAAGCAGACACACAGACACAGACACACACATACTCATACACTCACACACATGCACACTTATACAAAATATGTCTTTCATTTTCATTTTATGAATCTTCAGATTATTGTAAAGACTCTGATTTGTTTGTTAAATGACGTTTATTCTATAATTTCCTCCTTATTTTTGTCAGTAATTTAGTTTATTTAAGCCCCAGTCATATCTATAAATGACAATAATTCCTTGTTTTCCTCTTAGGTACTAATTTGAAACTGTATAAAAATATTTCCTACATGAATGTTGTTCCCATCAAATTTTGGCAAACTGACTATAGATTTAGCTTCTAAAGAAGCAGCAGTCTTAAGCACACACACACACACACACACACACACACACACACACACACAGAGAGAGAGAGAGAGAGAGAGAGAGAGAGAGAGAGAGAGAAATGGAGGGGGGAGAGAGGAGAGAGAAAGTAAAGATATGAATAATGTCATATGCTTTCTATTTCTGTGAAGAGACACCATGACCACAGAATCTCTTATGAAAGAAAACATTTAATTGGGGCTGGCTTACAGTTTCAGAGGTTTAGTCCATTATCTCCATGGGCTGAAGCATGGCAGTATGCAGACAGACAAGGTGCTGTTGGAGCCAAGAGCTCTACATTCTTGATCAGAAGGCAGCCAGGAGGAGACTGTGCTCCATAATGGCTGGAGCTTGAGCACATCTATGAGACTTCAACACCTGCCTCCACAGTGATGCACCTCCTCCAACAAGGCCACATCTCCTCATAGTGCTACTCTCTATGGATTAATCATTCAAACGCACGAGTCTATGGGGGCCCTTCATGTTCAAACTACCACATTCCATTCCATAGCCCCCAAAGACTTGCAGCCATATGATACTGCAAAACTGCATTCTGTCCTATTTCAAAAGTTCCCATAGTCTATAAAAGTCCAAAGTTCAAAGTTTCTTCCGAGATTTATGCTGTCTTAACTGTAATCCTCTGTAAATTAAACTGCAAAAAAAAAAAGATCACAAACTTCCAACATACAATGGCACAGAATATACATTACCATATTAAATGGAAGGAAAGGGAGGAGAGTGAAGCAATGCTAGACCATAGCAAGACTGAAAATGAGCTGGGCAAACTTACTCGGCATCTCCATGTCTGATGTCAAAACACTTCAGATTTCCAATTCTTTTCTGCTTTGTTGACTGCAACACACTTCTCTCTCTTAGGCTTGTTCTATTGTCTATTAGCAGATTTTCTCAGCAGATACCCAATGACTCTGGCACCTCCAAAAAATGTGGACTCTCCAAAGCAATCCAGGCTTCACTTTCACAGCTTCACAGAATGACCTCTCTAGGCCTCCGTGCAGGGACACCCCAGACACATATTTGGCCTCAGCAGGTTTCCTTAGTCATGGAGGGAGGTTACATAGCCTCTTTCTTCTATCCTTGACTCTAAATCCAGAACCTTGTGGCCAAAGCTGTAAGGTCTGCTGCTTACTAAGGTTGGAACATGCCTCCCCAACCCCTATTTCATTATGTCTTCTCCAGTTTCTGTTTTTGATGCTTTCCTTCACTTTAGATGCTTGGTTGTCCTGGAATGTGCTATATAGAAGTAGGCTGTTAATGAATTCAGAGCTTCATCTGCCTCTTATGGAGTGCTGGTATTAAAGGTGTGCAGCATCCCAACAAGCCCTAAGCTTTTCTGTAATTCTTTTTCACAGGTTGGAAGCTTAGCTGGATGGAATCGTGCCAGGAGGACACCATTTACTTTATTCCATTTAACATTTAAATGTTTCCTCTATGAGAGTTGCCATGGTCATTGTGTCTCTGACTAGGACAGAAGGTGATACAGGGGCTGTGGTATTGCTCTGATAGGCCTGACTTGCCACCATCTTCTGTTCTTTAATCTGTTTATTTCCTTGAACACAGGATTTAGTGCACTGTACATTTTGTAACTTTCTCAACTTGCTCACTTTAAAATTAAATCTGCATAAGTGTGGTAACTAATAGCTATACAACACCGTCAATGTTAGCTTGTTTGTTAATCTCCTCTGCCAAAGCTGTTAACTCATGACTTTTCAATTTAGCCTTAGGCAGATTGCTTTTTACAAGAACAGAAAGCAAGAACATTCTTCAAAATATCACAAAAATAGACTTTATGCTATTAGCCACATGCTACCATTTTTCTCCTCTAAAACACCTTGGGCCGGGCACCCACACTTCAAATCTTCCTCACCATCACTGTCTTTGATGCTGATATTAGTATGGTTTGATTCACTGAGCCCCACTGGAAGAGTTTCACTGCTTTTGTAATCCAAAGTTCAAAACTCTACATTCCTCCAAACAAAAGCTTAGTCAGGCCTATCACAGCAATACTTCAGTCTGTTCCTGGTATCAATTTCTGTCCTAGTTAGGATTTCTATTGCTGTGAAGAAAGAACATGATCACAATTCTTATAATTGAAAACATTTTTTTCCATATTTATTAGGTATTTAGCTCATTTACATTTCTAATGCTATACCAAAAGTCCCCCATACCCACCCACCCCCACTCCCCTACCCACCCACTCCCCCTTTTTGGCCCTGGCGTTCAAATTGGTACTGGATTACAGTTTTAGTTTTATTCTGTCATTGTCATGGAGACATAGCAGCATGCAGGCAAACATGGTGCTAGAGAATTCTATATCTTGATCTGTAGCAGAAATAAAGGCCATACTCAGCATCACTTAATCATATGAGACTTCAAAGGCAAACCTCACAGTGACATACTTCCTCCAACAAAGCCCTACCTCTTCATAGTGCCATTCCTTATGAACCAAACATTCAAATACATGACTCTCTGGGGGTTATTTCTATTCAAACCACTACAGTAAACACCACAGTTTTCTGGTATGGTACTAAGTAACTAACAGTAATAGTCAGCAAGTCTCATAATACTTAATGTAGCAGAAGTTTTTGTCAATTAGCAGTCAACAGGACAAATAATAAATAGCCTGCAAACTCAGACAGACATACTAATTTATTCATTGTGTACTCTTGATTCAAAACTACAACAGTATTACACACATCTAAACCTTTAAAACTACTGAAATGTTCATAATATGAAGTTAAATGAATACTTCTGAAGATCATGTCTATAATAATCTTGGTTAATATTGTTAGCATTCTGTCTAAAGTCCACCCTACAGTTACCTGGCAATAGCCAGGTAGCCCTGTCCCACTATAAAAGGTGATGCTTTCCCCCTCTTCCTTCCCTTGTTCCTTTCTTGCTCTCTTGTTCTCTTGCCCTCTTGCTGTTCCCTTCGTTCTCCCTGTACCCTCACCTTTCTACCCTCCTTTTCCCCCTCCATTTCCATTCCCTCCCCCTTCTCTCCACGTGTCACATTCTCATGGCTGGCCTCTAATTCTTTATTCTCTCTCTCTCTCTCTCTCTCTCTCTCTCTCTCTCTCTCTTTCTCCCTCCCTCCCTTTCTCTGTCTCTACTACTCTTTTAACTCACCTCTCCATGCCCTGAATTAACTCTATTCTATACTATATGGTTGTGTCCCTCAGGGTCCCTCAGGGGGAAGGGATGCCTTGGCACGGGCCTACTGAGGCACCCCCTTCCCCCTTACCTGATTACACCTCCCATAGAACATATTGTTTTTCTCTTTATCTTTTATAAATATATCAAATATTAGAAAATGTTAGTTACAGTTCTATTTTCAAATCATTAAAACACCTGGAGAAACTGTTTTCCTACACCTAGGTTACCTCATACAATATGCTTTTTCCAGCTCTGCTCACATACCTAAATATTTCATAGTTTAATTTTTCTGACTATGATGACATGAAATCTCAGAGTTAAACTTGCCATTCCAAATTTCTAATGATGTCTAAGAGATTTTATTATGTTTAGTAAAAATCTATATCTATTTTACCTATTAAAAACTTCTGTTATGTCTATAGGCCCTTATTTGGTTGGGTTATTGGGTTTCTTTATCTTTTCTTCTGCATACTCTACTTTAAAATCTTCCATTTAGTTGGTAGCCTCTTCACTCAACTATTACCTTTGCTGCTCAGAAACTATTCAATTTTGAGAGTTCCCATTTCCCAGTTGCTGGCCTTATTTTCTCAGTATCTTGCATCCTATTTAGAGAACTCTTATCTAGACTTACACATTATTGCATGATCCCCAACTTATTATCTTAATGTTTCACATTCTAGACTGAGATCTTCAATCTATTTGGAGTGGGTTTCTTCAAACAGTTAAAAGATAAGTGTTTAAGCACATTGTTCTGCATATGGACTTTCAGTTATCCCACCATTAGGTTTTTTTTTTTTCTTTTTTCTATTCAGCCTTCTACTTGTAGCATCTCTTTCAAAAGTGTGAGCGCCCAACTTGCCAGCAAGAAAGATTGCCACAACAGGATCCTTCTGCACACGTTTATTGGGAGAGCTCTTGATTGCAGAGGCAAAAAGACCCGAGCCCCAGAACTGGCGCTGCTTATATAGGCCTAGGAGGGGCGTGTCCACACCTGATTGGTTATGCTTTCAGTACCTCATTTACATCCCTTGGGCCTGGCTTTCGGTGCCCTCATTTGCATGCCTCAGGCCAGGCAGTGACTTGGCAAAAAACTCTACTGCACATGCGCACATTGATTGTTTACCCAAATTTATGGGTGGTGGCCAGCGGTAGCCAGCGCCATCCTGCAATGGTGTATGTGGCTTCCCACATCTCCCCCTTTTAATTTTAATAAAGTGATGCTGGACTAGGCCTGTGCAATTATGTCCATCTGCCATGGCTCCTGTTTTAGGTCGTTCCTCTAGTGTCACAGCCTTACCCATCATAGGGTAACCCTATCACCACCAGGGCCGTGTCTGAGGTTGGTCTGTGCATGAGGAAAGTTGCCTGTCTTTGGATACCACAGCGCTGTGTGAGAGTAACTGCTAAATGTCCTAGGGAAAACTCTACAAAAGAGGCCAGACAAGTTTAAGGGAATGAATTAGCAGGGAAATCATGATCACCCTACCACGTGCAATGAGGAAACCTCAGTGATGTGCAAGGGCTGATCAATGATCATTGAGCCTCTCTCATCCCAGTGCAATGGATCCATAGATCCGTGGGGTGCGAGAGCAGAGGACTCAGATGCCAGCTAATTCTTGAGCATAGATAACCAAACTTCAGGGGACGTGCCATTTTCAATGGCTAAAAGTGCTTGAGTTATAATCACCTTGTCATGTTTTTGTTGGGTTCTGAATTTGCAAACCAACCAAAGCATGAATACCAGTCCACAGCATATGGCAGCACAAAACAAAATCACTCCCACCCATCCCTTAAAGTAAGAAAATGCAGAGGTAAGCCAAGAGGTAAAGTCTCCGAGGGTCACTGGTTCCACTCTGGTTCCATTAAGGTTTAGGATCTGTATCTGCAGCTTTGTCTACAACCTTTCCAGCTCCTGTGACCAGTTCCCCTTCAGATAATTTGATAAATCTATACTTTTAATAAAAGAATTATTAATATACCTAATGGGAGTAATGCACACATACGGGGTTGATGCCACACAACTCATTTGTATGACATCCATCATCTGTTCCATGTTATGTTGTAAAATATCCACTCTTTGATTCACTAACATTAACCCTGAGGTAAGCAATGCCTCAGAAGTTTTTTTCTACAATCTGACTTATGGTGTCAGCAGTATTAACTTGATTGGCCATAGCAATTCCTGCGGTAACCACTGATGCCGTGGACACCACATGCCGCGGACACCACAATGGCAGTAACAATGGCGGCTGTGATTCCAAAATCTCTCTCTTGCCGAACAAGACTCATGAGTGGAAACTTCTCTGGATCTGCCTCAACAGGCACAGAGACAAAGGTTGGTAGATGTACCACTAAGGCTAAGAAAGTGGTTCCATTCCAGCATTGCATCAAAAAACAAGTGACATTTGTACAATCTAACCAATCTGTATTGTTTTGAAATTCAGCCAATATAAAGAAAAATGGAGGATTAACACAAACTTCTACTGGAGGAGTAGTCATATTTCTGATAACTCTATTAGGTGTCACATTATCTAAATGAGCAGAGGTGTTGGAAAGTGTGGCAGAAACATTCAATATCTCATGAAAGGTTCCAGTCAGCAATGCAAAGGCTGACAGACTGGTACTAGCACCTGCCTCATTACTTAAAATCCATTGGTAATATGGCCAAATATTTTCTTTCCTTGTAGCATCCCCTTTATCATTCATAATGGCGAAATCCAATGGAGGTGACAAAACAAAACCCTTTGCTATTTCTTTCCGAGGAAAAATTTTTGATTGGCAATGTGAAAAAACTATAGGAAATGCAAGGTCCGGATGGCACCAAGGCATGCTGCGTATAGCAGTAGCATTGCCAACAAGCCATCGTGATCTTTTGGGAATAGTCACATTTCCCTGTGGTGATATTTATAGGTGAAGTTACATTATTTCCAACATCACTTGCGCCTGATTGTGCTCCTTGAATAACTTGTATTAAAGCATTAAATAACACTCCAGAGCTCACTTTACTTTGGCTAATGGGATCTTCCCAATTAGAGATAATCTTTTTCTTTAAAAACATGCAGGGTGTAAAAGGTTTATCTACATTATGCACAAAGCATAGTGTATAATTTAAATGAAAACTTGTACTATTATACACCCGTGGCTCTTGAGGAGTTTGTCGTGCACAAGGCACATCCAAAAAACATTCAGTTGCAAAAGACAAAGGCAAGGTAGAGGAATTGCAATGTACCTGTAAGGGTACTGGCCATGATCTCACTATGGCCCACAAAGGTATACTTATCCCTGTCTCAATCATCAGGAGTAAAAATAACAGGATCATCTTGGGATTCATCTTGATCTTTCACGGTTCTTGTCAGTGGTGTTGGAACCCAAAGTGGATTATCTTCATCCTGTGGAAAAACACAAATAGCTCCCCTGGATCTAATTAATATGGGATCTGGGCCATACCATTTATTATCAAGGACATTTTTCCATTTGACCATTTCATAGGGTGGTTGAGGCCATTGTCTGTGCCTTTCGGCTGGTGATCTCCCAGCATCATCTAATTTTTAAAAAATTAAGAGTAAATATTGTAAGGAATAGAGCCATCTTTGGCATCATAGCCTCTATTCCCCCTTTTTGTTTTTGCAAATATTGTTTCAAAGTATGATGGGCTCTTTCAATGATGCCTTGGGCCTGTGGATTATAGGGAAACTCAGTAATATGTTTCACTTGCATTTGTTTGCAAAATTGACTAAATTTAGAAGAGGTATATGCAGGACCATTATCTGTCTTTAGCACTAAGGGCTTGGACCATGCAGCCCAAGCCTCTAAGCAGTGGGATATGATGTGAACTGCCTTTTTCCCCGTCCAGGGACAAGGCTGTAGGACACCAGAACGGATATCGATGGACACATGTACATATTGTAATTTCCAAAAATCTGGGATATGCGTGACGTCCATCTGCCAAACATCTAGGGGTCACAATCTGCGAGGATTAATGCCCACGGAAGGTGCATTAATAAATTCTACACATTTACCACACTGTAGGACAATATCTCGAACTTCTGTTCGTGTGAGCTTAAACTTCTGTTGCAATGTAGAAGAAGCAGGGACATGATAAATTTGATGAAAATCCTTAGCACCTTCTATAGAACTTTGTGATAGCAAAACCATATCTCTGGTGGCTGAATCAGCAATTGCATTTCCCTTAACCACAGGTCCAGGTAATGATGTATGTGCTCTAATATGTTGAATATAAAAGGGGTGCTCACGCATCAACATACAATCTTGTATTTTCATCAAAATTTCAGATACTGGACTAGACTACTTAAAATTTCCGGCAGTCTCTAATGCTAATACAGCATTAACCACATAACCAGAATCAGAGATGATATTTATGGGCATAGAGAACCTTTTGAAAACTTCTAAAACCACCAAACATTCCACCAATTGAGGGATTCCTGATGTAAATTGCAACCGTGCAGCCTTTTCATTAATCACATAACTTCCAATTCCTGTTTTGGATCCATCTGTATAAATATCAATGGCTCCCTTTATAGGGGTGTTAGCCATTACCTTTGGAAATATCACTGGATGCAATAACATAAAATGTAATAAAGGATGTTTAGGATAATGATTATCAATTAAACCAGAATAATTGCATCTAAGAATGGCCCATTCATCTATAGTAGCACACAATATTTGCAGTTGTGTGGCAGTATATGGAATAATTATGCTATCAGGCATTTTTCCAAAGTGAGCAATTGAAATTTTTATACCTTTATGGGCCATATTTGCCACCATGGTGGGATAATGCTCTATAGTCTTATTAGGGGATGCATGTGGATGTATCCTTACTAAAAGGCTATCTTGCCATAACACAGCAGTTGGCAAATTTATGGTTCGCAATATGCATAGGCACAAAGGTTCTTGCTCATTTATATGATTTAACTGTGCTTTTTGGATAGCTCTTTCTACCCTCCTAAGAATTTCAGAAGCCTCAGATGTTAATTGTCTCAATGAGGTAATATGTGATTCTCCTTCTAAAATTTGAAATAAAGGTTTTAATTCCAAAGTAGGGATCCTTAAATAAGGTCTAATCCAATTTATGTCTCCTAATATTTTTTGAAAATCATTTAATGTCTTTAAATGATCTTTTCTTATACTAATTTTTGTGGAGTAACATATGGTGAAGTGATAGTAGCTCCCAAAAATGACTAACATTAGACTGCTGTACCTTTTCTGGTGCAATGATCAAGCCATTATTTTTTAAAGTTTCATTAAGCAAGTCATAAGCTTGTTGTATACTTTCTTCTTCAGGTCCACAAATCACAATATCATCCATATAATGACATATTTTTAAGGAGGGAAAACCATCTCTAACTGGTTGCAAAGCTTTTCCTACATATAACTGACACATGGTAGGGCTATTTGCCATTCCTTTGGGTAATACCCGCCATTGATATCGTTTATCAGGCTCCATATGATTAATAGAAGGCAGGGTAAATGCAAATCTAGGTTTATCTTTCTTATTTAGTGGAATGGAAAAGAAACAATCCTTAATATCCACTACTATAATTCTCCAATCTTTAGGTAGAGCTGAGAGTAGGGGGAGTCCTCTTTGTACAGGACCCATAACTTGCTTAACTTAATGGCTCATAGGTCATGTAACAATCTCCATTTACCTGATTTCTTCTTTACAACAAAAATAGGGGTATTCCAGGGTGATTGCGTGGGTTCCACATGCCCCAGGTCTAATTGTTCTTGTGCTAATTCTTTAGCTGCTTTTAACTTCTCAGAGGGTAAAGGCCACCGAGGTACCCAGACCACATCCTCTGTACACCACGGAATAGCAAAGGTTCCTCAGCAGCCCCTAGAAAAAACCCAGCCCTTTCTTATCTGCTTTTTCTGTGGCTTTAACTGGTGAAATTTTACATTGTAGAGTTTTTCCAAGACCTAGTCCAGGTATATATCCCATTCCTTTCATCATTTCCTTGCTTTTCTGAGAATAAACATTAGTCAATATGAAATTCATGGCTGACAACACATCTCTTCCCCATAAATTTACAGGTAAAGGGAGCACATAAGGTTGACAAAGCCCTGTCCTTCCTTCTTTATCCTTCCATTGTAAGGATTTTGCACTTATAGTTGGGGTAGCCTCATATCCTAATCCTTGTAAGCTATGTGATGATTGATTAATAGGCCAAGAAACAGGCCACCAGGTACTGGATACAATGCTTTTATCCGCTCCTGTATCCATTATACCTTGAAAGGTTTTTCCTTCTATTTGTAATTGTAAAGTGGGACGATTATCCAAATCTAAAGATATGTAGGCCACATTAGTTCCTGTAGAACCAAATCCCTTATCCCCTCAGGAATTCTGGCTACTAGAGAACATGTTATGCAAACTAGGAAGAATCAGCAATTGAACAATGTGATCTCCAGGAGAAATGGCCACGATACCTCGGGGTGCAGAACACATAATCTTAACTTGTCCCTCATAATCTGAGTCTATAACTCAGGGATGTATCATCAATCCTTTCAAGGCAGAAGAGGACCTACCCAACAGTAGGCCCACTGTATCCTTCGGTAAGGGACCTCTAAAATCTGAGGACATAGGTTGGCACCCCATTTGAGGTGTAAAAAGTACTCTGGAGGTGGTACAGATGTCCAATCCTGCTGAACCCAGAGTGGCTCTCCTCGGTCTCTGGGTGTCATCATGGACACTGTGGTCTGGAGTGCCCCATACATTTGGGGACCCTGGGGACGGGGGACCCTCACTCCGTTTTTTGGCTGTTGCACTTTAAACTGAGGTATTGGCCTTCCTTTTACATCTCTAACTATTCTACATTCATTTGCCCAATGTCTTCCTTTCCCACATTTTGAGCAAATACCTGGTACTTTCTTTTCAAACCTACTCTTTCTACCCTTTGTACACTGCTTTTGCATATGACCTGTTTGTCCACAATTATAGCAGGTTATTCCTTTTGTTTGTGCCATCAAAACTGTGGCAGACAGCCCTGCATTTGAAAGGGGTCCTCCTATTTCTCTACAGGCTTTCATCCACACCTGTAGTCCTTTCCCTTTCCAAGGTGTGATAGCATTTCTGCATTCTTTGGTACATTGCTCATAAACTAATTGTTCAATTAGCGGCATTGTGGCCTCAGAATCACCAAATATGCATGCAGCTGCTTCAACCATTCGAGCCACAAATTCAGAGAACGGCTTATTAACTCCCTGAATAATTTTTGTCAGATTACCAGATTAGGCAATGCTTCCCAAGATTTCACTGCTGCCAGATTGATCTGATCATAGACCTGCACTGGGTATCCTATTTGATTGTTTGTCCATATACCCTGACCTGTAAGCATTTCAAAGCTCCATGCTGGTTGCCCTGCAGTAGCATTAGCACCAGCCTGACTCAAACACAGATCATGCTATATAGACTTCCAGTCTAGGTACTGTCCCATCGTAAGACATGCCTTTACCACACTCATCCAATCAAAAGGAGTCATGGTATGGTGAGCCAGTCTATCAATTTGGGACTGAGTAAAAAAGGCATTGACTCCATAAGTCCTTACTGACTCTGCTAAATCTTTCACTTGTTTATGCGATATTGGCTCATAATATCGCTGTTAAGCTTGATCCTGAAAAACAGGAAAAGCCTGACATATTTTACGCAACTCTCTACGAGTGCAAAAAGAGAGGCTGTTGCCAACTGTTTTCTTATCTGTATAAGGCTGAGGTGGTGGGGGAACACTGAGACCCTTCCCTATTGGACCATATCTTTCTGCCTCATACTCTGCAGCAGCCTCCTCCAAATCTTCCTCCTCCCCTGCTGATAATTCTGAGTCCTCTGAGCTAGATAATTCTAACAACTCAAATTCCTCGAGAGGAGGGTAAATTGACTTAATTTTTTGATCTTCATTCTTTATATTATCCTTTGAATCTCTATATTTTTATTTCTTTTCCTTTTCTCTTTTTATATCTCTTCCTTTACTTATTTTTCTGCGCGTGCCTTCTTTTTCATTTCTCTCTGTTTCTGACATACTTTCCTGATGCTTCTGCAAAAGCCGCGGCCCTTCCTTAATAGCTGGTTCACATTTTTTTTGTCCTGAATACAAGCCTTAGTCAATTTCCATAACGGCCCCATTCCTGCTTTCACTTTCCCTTCTGCTTCCTCTCTCCCTATATCTCTCCCTAACTTTTCCCAACTCGGTAGTGTCAGGGACCCACTGGGGGCAAACCAAGTAGCAAGTCTATCTATCTCTTTCAAGAATCCTCTCACTGTACTTTCAGAAAACTTCAAACCTCGTTCTTTGAGCAAGGCTTGCACCGGCCCTACTAATGGCGTAGACTGGCCAGGACCCATGATCGTCCTGGACTAATGTGTTATCTACGTGAAATTATTCCCAGCAGATACACTGTGTCCAGGGTGATGGCAATTAAGGCAATGGCATAATATCAGGGCAAGAAAGAAAACAAGCAACACAACCCCAGCAACAATTACAGGATCTATTCCGAAAGAAAGCATACCTCTCAGAGACTTATATTAATTTCTTTTTACTTACCTGTATCACTGTTCCCCAGCTGAAGAGTTCTGAAACCACGCAGTCGAACCCTTCTCAACAGTCTGTATTGCGGGAACACTTCATTGACCGCTCCTTCACTGTGATGCAGTTCTGAATCCTCCCTGTAACTGGGAGTCTTCGCTCATGCCTGAAAATGTCTCATCCTGGGTTTCAGCACCACTTGTGAGTGCCCGACTCACCAGCAAGAAAAACGCCACAGCAGGATCCTTCTGCACACATTTATTGGGAGAGCTTGATTGCAGAGGCGAAAAGACCCCGAGCCCCAGAACTGGCGCTGCTTATATAGGCCTAGGAGGGCGTGTCCACACTCGATTGGTTATGCTTTCAGTACCTCATTTACATGCCTTGGGCCTGGCTTTCAGTGCCTCATTTGCATGCCTCTGGCCAGGCAGTGACTCAGCAAAAAACTCTACTGCACATGCGCACATTGGTTGTTTACCCAAACTTATGGGTGGTGGCCAGTGGTAGCCAGTGCCATCCTGCAATGGCTTATGTGGCTTCCCACACAAAAGAAATTGTCAGGAGGCTGTAGTCATTTGGATCTAAATTTCGTTATTCTGTTTCATTTATGTATGTATTTTTTCTACAATCATGCTATTTTTATTACTATATGTTTTTAGTACATCTTGAGATGTGGTAATACATGTAGCATTATTTTAGGATTTTTTAATTTCTACAAATGTTTGTGTGTACGTGTGTTTGTTCTGTATATGTGCATATGTGTGCAAATGCCCATGAAAGCCAGAAAAGAGCATCAGATCCCCTACCGTTATTCCCAGTTGTGAGCACACTGAGTCCTGGGAACCAGCCTCAAGTACTCTGCATGAACAATGAATATTCTTTATTATTATTATTATTATTATTATTATTATTATTATTATTATTAATGTTATTTTATTTATTTACAATCCATGTGTCACCCTCTTTGCTGGTCTCATCTCCATGAGTTCTTCACCCCTTCCTTCTCCCCTTTGTCTTTGAGAGGATGGTTTCCCATCCACTCACCTACACCCACCTCACCCCTGCCAGCATCCCCCTTCCCTGGAGCATCAAGTCACTACAGGATTAGGGTCTTCTTCCCCACTGAGATCAGACAAGAATGTTCTCTGCTACTTATATGCTAGGGGTCATGGCGAAGCCCAGGTATGCTCCTTGGTAGGTGGCTCAGTCTCTAGGAGCTCTGAAGTGTCCATGTTATTTGACACTGTTGTTCTTTCTTTCTTTCTTTCTTTGGGGTTACAATCTCCTATATCTCCTTCAGACCTTCCTCCAACTCTTCCATAGGGGTCAATAATATCAATCCAATGGTTAGTTTTAAGTATATATGCATCTGTCTCAGTCCGCTGAACAGCGAGTATTCTTAACTGCTGTGGTATCTTATTTTCCTTCTCAGAATTGTATTGGCATGAGTTATTTTGTCTATATTAATTTTCATATTGCTTTTTGTATTTCTGTGAAGAATTTCAGGGAGATATTGATTGTGAATACATTGAATCCATAAATAGTTTTTGTTAAATAGCTTTTGAAAAGTTATTATTTTATGAAAATATGAGCCTTGATGCTCTTGTCTTCAATGGTCTTTAATTATCTTTCTTTATAGATTTAGTGTTTTCACTTTAACCTTCTAATGATGATGAATCAATAGTTACCTGTACATTCTAGTCTTGCAGAAGGCTCAAATTTGCTTTCCAGCATCCACAGCATGACTCACAACAACATATAATTCCACTTTGAGGGTACATGATGATCTCTTTAGGTATCAGCAGACATATACCTGCCACACGTATATACATTCAGGCAAATCACTCAAATACATGAAAAAGGTAAAGCAAACATCTTAAAGGCGTAGTGCTAATAATACACTTGATAATGATAGTTAATAATATGCTTGAACCTGTCTAATAATCTCCCTTTTCTAGGAATATATATATTCCTAGAAGTTATTGAAACTATGGAGGGAGACAAGATATTTGATCATAAATATCCGATCACAATGAAATGAAAACAAAGTATGGATATTATTGCCTTTGTAAGGCTATGGGCTATTTCTTTTTATCTTTGCTACATTCCAGTTACATTTCTATTCATGTCAATAGTACCACAATGCTTTACTCTCTCTCTCTCTCTCTCTCTCTCTCTCTCTCTCTATCTATCTATCTATCTTTATCTCTCTATCTATCTATCTCAAATAAACTTTTTTTTAAACAGTAAGTAGTTTATTATATCTAAATAAATACACGGTGGGCCAGAAATTCAGACAGCACGCAGGTAGATGATCCTGTTTCACGTGGTGTCATGCATGATCTGCAGAGTTGGGTACAATTTCAATGTGCAGATAGCTAAAAGGTGAGGCTCAGTAAGTACTGCCAACTAGTGTTGGCATAAGCATCCTGGGGTAGCCAGACTCCTTACAAAGGGGCTCATGCATGATTCCCAACAAAAACATTCAGAGAAGTCCAAGAAGAAGCTACAAACTTCTTAGAATCTATCCCCAATAAGACCAGCACTTTATGCTTGATTAATTACATAAGTCCCTACATCTGGCCAGGTTAGACTCACCTCTGTTATACGTAAGTAAGCTAGCAGCTATCTTTTTAAAAATTATTTATTTATCTACTTATCTGATTGATTGATTGATTGATTGATTGGATGTGAGTACACTGTTGCTGTCTTCAGACACACTATAAGAGGGCATCAGATCCCATTACAGATGCTTCTGAACCCCCATGTGGTTGTTGGGAATTGAACTCGGGGACTCTGGAAGAGCAGTCAGTGCTCTTAACCACAGAGCCATCTCTCAAGCCCCAGCCGCGATCTTTTTTTTTCTTTCCATTTTTTATTAGGTATTTAGCTCATTTACATTTCCAATGCTATACCAAAAGTCCCCCATACCCACCCACCCCCACTCCCCTACCCACCCACTCCCCCTTTTTGGCCCTGGCGTTCCCCTGTTCTGGGGCATATAAAGTTTGTGTGTCCAATGGGCCTCTCTTTCCAGTGATGGCTGACTAGACCATCTCTTGATACATATGCAGCTAGAGTCAAGAGCTCCGGGGTACTGGTTAGTTCATAATGTTGATCCACCTATAGGGTTGCAGATCCCTTTAGTTCCTTGGGTACTTTCTCTAGCTCCTCCATTGGGAGCCCTGTGATCCATCCATTAGCTGACTGTGAGCATCCACTTCTGTGTTTGCTAGGCCCCGGCATAGTCTCACAAGAGACAGCTACATCTGGGTCCTTTCGATAAAATCTTGCTAGTGTATGCAATGGTGTCAGCGTTTGGATGCTGATTATGGGGTGGATCCCTGGATAAGGCAGTCTCTACATGGTCCATCCTTTCATCTCAGCTCCAAATTTTGTCTCTGTAACTCCTTCCAAGGGTGTTTTGTTCCCACTTCTAAGGAGGGGCATAGTGTCCACACTTCAGTCTTCATTTTTCTTGAGTTTCATGTGTTTAGGGAATTGTATCTTATATCTTGGGTATCCTATGTTTTGGGCTAATATCCACTTATCAGTGAGTACATATTGTGTGAGTTCCTTTGTGAATGTGTTACCTCACTCAGGATGATGCCCTCCAGGTCCATCCATTTGGCTAGGAATTTCATAAATTCATTCTTTTTAATAGCTGAGTAGTACTCCATTGTGTAGATGTACCACATTTTCTGTATCCATTCCTCTGTTGAGGGGCATCTGGGTTCTTTCCAGCTTCTGGCTATTATAAATAAGGCTGCTATGAACATAGTGGAGCATGTGTCCATCTTACCAGTTGGGGCATCTTCTGGATATATGCCCAGGAGAGGTATTGCTGGATCCTCCGGTAGTACTATGTCCAATTTTCTGAGGAACCGCCAGACGGATTTCCAGAGTTGTTGTACAAGCCTGCAATCCCACCAACAATGGAGGAGTGTTCCTCTTTCTCCACATCCTCGCCAGCATCTGCTGTCACCTGAATTTTTGATCTTAGACATTCTGACTGGTGTGAGGTGGAATCTCAGGGTTGTTTTGATTTGCATTTCCCTGATGATTAAGGATGTTGAACATTTTTTCAGGTGCTTCTCTGCCATTCGGTATTCCTCAGGTGAGAATTCTTTGTTCAGTTCTGAGCCCCATTTTTTAATGGGGTTATTTGATTTTCTGAAGTCCACCTTCTTGAGTTCTTTATATATGTTGGATATTAGTCCCCTATCTGATTTAGGATAGGTAAAGATCCTTTTCCAATCTGTTGGTGGTCTTTTTGTCTTATTGACAGTGTCTTTTGCCTTGCAGAAACTTTGGAGTTTCATTAGGTCCCATTTGTCAATTCTCGATCTTACAGAGCAAGCCATTGCTGTTCTGTTCAGGAATTTTTCCCCTGTGCCCATATCTTCAAGGCTTTTCCCCACTTTCTCCTCTATAAGTTTCAGTGTCTCTGGTTTTATGTGAAGTTCTTTGATCCATTTAGATTTGACCTTAGTACAAGGAGATAAGTATGGATCGATGCACATTCTTCTACATGATAACAACCAGTTGTGCCAGCACCAATTGTTGAAAATGCTGTCTTTCTTCCACTGGATGGTTTTAGCTCCCTTGTCGAAGATCAAGTGACAATAGGTGTGTGGGTTCATTTCTGGGTCTTCAATTCTATTCCATTGGTCTACTTGTCTGTCTCTATACCAGTACCATGCAGTTTTTACCACAATTGCTCTGTAGTAAAGCTTTAGGTCAGGCATGGTGATTCCACCAGAGGTTCTTTTATCCTTGAGAAGAGTTTTTGCTATCCTAGGTTTTTTGTTATTCCAGATGAATTTGCAAATTGCTCCTTCTAATTCGTTGAAGAATTGAGTTGGAATTTTGATGGGGATTGCATTGAATCTGTAGATTGCTTTTGGCAAGATAGCCATTTTTACAATGTTGATCCTGCCAATCCATGAGCATGGGAGATCTTTCCATCTTCTGAGATCTTCTTTAATTTCTTTCTTCAGAGACTTGAAGTTTTTATCATACAGATCTTTCATTTCCTTAGTTAGAGTCAGTCCGAGATATTTTATATTATTTGTGACTATTGAGAAGGGTGTTGTTTCCCTAATTTCTTTCTCAGCCTGTTTATTCTTTGTGTAGAGAAAGGCCATTGACTTGTTTGAGTTAATTTTATATCTAGCTACTTCACCGAAGCTGTTTATCAGGTTTAGGAGTTCTCTGGTGGAATTTTTAGGGTCACTTATATATACTATCATATCATCTGCAAAAAGTGATATTTTGACTTCCTCCTTTCCAATTTGTATCCCCTTGATCTCCTTTTGTTGTCGAATTGCTCTGGCTAATACTTCAAGTACTATGTTGAAAAGGTAGGGAGAAAGTGGGCAGCCTTGTCTAGTCCCTGATTTTAGTGGGATTGCTTCCAGCTTCTCTCCATTTACTTTGATGTTGGCTCCTGGTTTGCTGTAGATTGCTTTTATCATGTTTAGGTATGGGCCTTGAATTCCTGATCTTTCCAGAACTTTTATCATGAATGGGTTTTGGATCTTGTCAAATGCTTTTTCTGCATCTAACGAGATGATCATGTGGTTTTTGTCTTTGAGTTTGTTTATATAGTGGATTACATTGATGGATTTTCGTATATTAAACCATCCCTGCATCCCTGGAATAAAACCTACTTGGTCAGGATGGATGATTGCTTTAATGTGTTCTTGGATTCGGTTAGCGAGAATTTTATTGAGGATTTTTGCATCTATATTCATAAGAGAAATTGGTCTGAAGTTCTCTATCTTTGTTGGATCTTTCTCTGGTTTAGGTATCAGAGTAATAGTGGCTTCCTAAAATGAGTTGGGTAGAGTACTTTCTACTTCTATCTTGTGAAAAAGTTTGTGCAGAACTGGAATTAGATCTTCTTTAAAGGTCTGATAGAACTCTGCACTAAACCCGTCTGGTCCTGGGCTTTTTTTGGCTGAGAGACTATTAATAACTGTTTCTATTTCTTTAGGGGATATGGGACTGTTTAGAAGGTCAACTTGATCCTGATTCAACTTTGGTACCTCGTATCTGTCCAGAAATTTGTCCATTTCGTCCAGGTTTTCCAGTTTTGTTGAGTATAACCTTTTGTAGAAGGATCTGATGGTGTTTTGGATTTCTTCAGGATCTGTTGTTATGTCTCCCTTTTCAGTTCTGATTTTGTTAATTAGGATTTTGTCTCTGTGCCCTCTAGTGAGTCTAGCTAAGGGTTTATCTATCTTGTTGATTTTCTCAAAGAACCAACTCCTCATTTGGTTAATTCTTTGAATAGTTCTTCTTGTTTCCACTTGGTTGATTTCACCCCTGAGTTTGATTATTTCCTGCCGTCTACTCCTCTTGGGTGAATTTGCTTTCTTTTTTTCTAGAGCTTTTAGATGTGTTGTCACAACTTTTTTAAAGGATCAATTTTTATAACATTTTATGAATAGGTTTTGATTGTCTCTTCAAAATTGATGGAACTCAAGACTCTTAAGCTAGCCAGTGCCCTTATCTGTGGCTTCCAGCTTCAGTAGACAGCTGCTCTTTCATGGCATTATCATTTTTCTCATCGTATACTTTTAAACAAGCCAAGAAAGCATTGATTTTATTAAAAATTTTTTACATTTCTGTTTCTATTATTCAAAGATTGAAACTTGAATTTGTACACTTTCCATGGGATATAGTCTGAGCTCACAAGGTAATTTCTCTTTTGTATTCAAATCTTCAATTTCATTTCTATAAATGCCAAATAATTCGATGATATTCAGATAAATTAATATTCTTAAGATCAAATAATACTGTTTGATAAAAGACATAATATATTTTTATAACAGGAGAAATATTAAATGAACCACTCACATCAAGACATTGATAACGAAGAGAATTGTAATGGTTACTAACTATGGTTAAACTGCTTAGTATGAAAGGCAGTACATGAACAAATATTGTTATTTGTCTTGTTTTTATTTTTAAAATTTAATCATTTATTTTCATGTTTGAAAATTTCATCACTGTATGAGAAACACAGAATGTTACATATTCTATTTTATTTCTAGTACTATAAGGTTTTTAATACTTTATTTATAGTGATCTAAGTTTACAAAAATTTTTGAGGTACCAGTCATGGTTCTGGTAATCAGATTTGGTATGTCACTATTTTAATAATGAGAGTAGCAAACTATACATTACATTTTTTGTTCATGGTGAGAAAATATCTTTCTTTTGAAGAATCTCTATGTTATTTTTCATAGCAGTTATATTTTTATAAAGTTCCATTTTTATTAATGTAAATATTATATAGTATTCATATGTATATTTTAGGATTTAAAGCATGTTGACTCAGTGGATAAGAACATTTAGTTCTCTTAGATATAAGTAGACTTCAGTTTCCAGAACTTATACACATGTTTACTAAAAATATCTTTAATTTAGTTGAAGTGAACCCAATGGTCTCTTCTGACCTCCCCTGGCAGGTAATATACTCACATACATGAAAACAAAATATCTGTATGCATACAATATGAAAATTTCTTAAAATTAAGTAGTTGGGAGTTCATATGGTTACCAGTCTTACTGTGTCTGAAAGACTGTTTCCGTAGTCATTTATCACCTCTGGCTCTTACAATCTTTCTGCATCCTGTTCTACATAAATAACTGAGCCTTGATTGGAGGTATTTATAAAGACATCCCATTTCAGACCAAGTGCTCCATAGTCTCTCACTCTGTAGAGTGTTCAGGTATAAGTCTCACTGTTAAGTATTTGAAATAAGCACCAATAATTTCCAGGTATGGATGCCATCTCATGAACTGGGCCTTAAATCTAATCAAAAAGTGATAGACAACACCCATAACATATATCCCACTAAGTGATTGACAACACCCATTGCATATGTCCCACTGAATGACAACACCAATAATATATATCCCACTAAGTGAGTGACAGAACCCATGATATATATCCCATTAAGTGAGTGACAGCACCCATGAAATATATCCCACTGAGACACAACGCCCATAACATATATCCCACTAAGTGAGTGACAGCATCCATAAGATATATCCCACTAAGTGAGTGACAGCACCCATATCATATATCCTACTGAGTGAATGACAAAACCAATAACATATATCCCACTTAGTGAGTGACAGCACCCATGACATATATCCCACTAAGAGACTGAATACACCTATAGCATATAGTCCACTAAGTGGTTGATAATACCAATGACATATATCCCACTATTGTACCAGTATATCTTATAGACATGTCAGTAATATATATTGCATGTTTGTAGCTGGGAGATATTGATAATTACTCGTTTCCTTGACTCCTTTTTAAACACCATTTTAATCACTTTCCTCCTCTCTAAAATCTCCTCTCATAATTCTTGTCCATATTATTCCAGTAGGGTCAATTTTGAGATAAAAATATCATTATTTCCTTGGAGTCTAGCTCATTTTGCTTAATGAGATGGACTCTAGTTACCCTTTTCCTGTAAATGTCATGATCTGTTTTTGACATAATTGACAATGACATATTTCTTTAAATTTATCACTAAGTTTTACATAGATGAATCATATCATGTTACATTTTCATTCTTTAAATTACTTTTATACTGATTTCCATCTTGATTGCACTGGTTTACATTTCTGTCAGAACTTTCTTTTTTTTGTTGTTGCATCATTCTGGTATTTATTATTTGCTTGTGTTCTTAGTAATAGCTGGGTTCTGGTGTTTCTAACAAGTTGTTGAAAGGTGTTTGTTGTACTGTTGACAAGTGCTCCTAGGAGATGATGATTTGCAATTTTGATAATTCAACAATATTTTTGTAGGACAGTAGTAATAATCTCTAAATGTATTTTTCTTTTATTTTTATTCTTGTAAGAATTTAATAATAATTGTTGTGAGCTCTTTTTAGCAAGGGCACTATTTTTTTTCTTATATTATTTTACCTGGTATGGTTTTTATTCCTATGTTATCCAATTTTATGGTGTATAAATTTTCATGGTAGACCTTCACAATCTTACATTGTATGTAACTACTTTAATTATGTCATTAGCTTTTTACATTTTTGTCTTTTTAGTTTACACTTAAGATACATCTGATTTAATTAAATTCTTAAGAGTTCTCAGGAGTGTATTGTATTCACGAGTTTTAAAATGATTATTTCACATTCGGATGATTTTACATTTTTGTGCTTCATAAAACCAGTATGGATTTCTTGTCAGAAAAGACTCAATAGCTTTTCTTAGCTTTATGTCTCAGGAAAAGATTCTGTTTACCTTTATTTTTTGTAATAGATCATTATTGGATATATCATACTTGTTTTATTAATTTTTTCTTCAGTAATTTAAGTTAACCAACACATTCTTCTTTGGCTTGTAGGTTTCACCTTTAAAAATTAGCATCTAAAGGTAGAACTATCTCCAATGTGCTGAGGAACCACCAAATCAGTTTCTAGAGTGGTTGTACCAGTGTATAATTCAGTGCAATGGAGGAGTGTTCCCTTTTCCTCAGACCCTAATGGAGCATGTGCTGTCAATTGCCTTTTTGATCTTAGCTGTTCTAATTAGTGTAAGGCAGAATCTCAGAATTGTTCAGGACTTGGAACATTTTTTTAAGTTCTTTTTGGCCATTTAAGATTTTTCTATTGTGAATTCTGTGTTTAGTTCTGTATCCTATTTTTAAATTGGGTTATCATAACTCCTGGGCATATATCCAAAAGATGGACTAACATATCACAAGGACATGTGCTCCACTATGTTCATAGCAGCCTTATTTGTAATAGTCAGAAGCTGAAGCCAGATGTATCTCAACTAAAGAATGGATAAAAAAATGTAGTTCACTTAAACAATGTAAAACTATCAGGTATTATAAATGAAGACCATGAATTTTGTAAACAAATAGATGGAAGTTGAAAATATCACTCTGAGTGAGGTAACCCAGACCCAAAAGAACATGCATAATATGTACTCACTGATAAGTGGTTATTAGCCCACATGTACAGAATACCTAGGATACAACCCATACACTTTAAGATTAGCAAGCAGGAAGGTCCAAGTGAGAATTCTTTAATCTCACTTAGAAGGGGGAACAATATAATCATAGGATGCAGAGCAAGGGAGGGTTCTCTGGGTAGAAAGGGGGAGGGAAAAGGGAAAAGATGAACAAGAACAGTTATGGGGTGGGGTCTGAAGAGAAGCCCAGAATGCCAAGAGAATGAATGGAAATATGTAGCCTTGGGGGGGGGGTGAGAGGTAGGGGAAACCTCTGGAAAGTACAAGAGTCATAGAAAGTGAGAGACTCTCAGGACACATTGGGGTGCCCTAAGCCAAAATGTCCAGCAATTAGGAGAGGCAACTCAAGTCCACCTCCAGTAGATAGACAGGGCTTCAAGTGGAGGGATGGGGTTAATAACCCACAGACAAAATTTCTGACCCAGAATTGTTCATGTCTAAAAGAACCACAGGGACAAAAGTGGAGAAGAGACTGAAGGAAAGCAGGCCAAGTGACTGGCCTAACTTGAGATTCATCTCATAGGGAAGCACCAAGGCCTGACACTGTTACTGGTGTGCTTACAGACAGGAGCCTAGCATGGCTGTCCTCTGAGAGGCCCAACCAGCAGCTCACTGAGACAGATGCAGATACTTACACCCAACTTTTATTTCATATTTTCAATTTCAAATGTTCTGGATGTAAGATGAGTTTTGTTTTGAATTATTTTCTAGTATAGTTGAATTGTTTAGCTTCATTGTTATAAAGGTCACTGTGTTTCCTTAAAAAAACATTTCAATATTTTATTAAAAATTTTAGAATTTATTTATTTATGTACTTACACCCCAAACCATGCTACCTTAGTTCCCTATCACTTATTTTCTTCTCCATTCCTCCATTCCTTCTTCAATGAAAGAGTGGGCCTCCTGGAGTGTCCCTCATTTTGATTGTCAGCTTCTGGTAGTGTTAATTCTCCATGCTTCTTCATATTTATTTTATATTATGATATTTGCCATATATCAGAGAATGTCAAGTCTTTGCTGTTATTCTGGCATTAGTGGAGATAAGAACAGTGCTGTTCATCAAGTTTGCCTGTGGTAACAGTTATTACTGGATTTCTTATTGGTCATCATTTTGGATTTCTACAGTCGTACTCTTGATTGTTGGGGACTTTAGCAGTGATGGCCGTTGAGTCTAAAAACTTATTTCTACTACCACAATACTAATTGCTAAGCATATCTTCTCTTTAAAGTCTTTTAGCATTTTCTTTTCTCCACATTTTCTTTTCTCCATCCAAATGCTCTTATATACCTATCGCATGCCCTCTTTATTTTTTCACAAATTGTTATTACATACTTACACACACACACACACATT
The DNA here is from genome assembly GCF_000001635.26 of Mus musculus. Lineage (NCBI taxonomy): Eukaryota > Metazoa > Chordata > Mammalia > Rodentia > Muridae > Mus > Mus musculus. Next base: position 62,806,727 of record NC_000086.7, read on the forward strand.
TATACATATATTCATGTGTGTTCTTTAATACAACCTGCCCAGTCTGTATAATGGGACTTGCATGTACCCTCTCAGGGATGACTATTTTACACTGGAAAACCAATTTGTGTGCTATTTAATTGACTTGTAAAAATGCTTTCTGTGGCTGGTGCATGGTACTTGAACCTAGGATTAAAATATTGATATACATGGAAAGACTTTGGTTGTTGGCTTTGGGGTGGTAATAATATTATTGTCCATAGCACAGGTGCTACATTTCAAACTGATATGGCTGTGAGTAATGAAGCACAAATGTTTGCACAATTATAGGAGCATCAGGATCTGAGTAGAACACTACTGTCTATAGTGGTTGAGTCAGAGAAAAGAAGAGGACAGAAGAGAGAGCTTAACTCAGGTGCCCATAGTGAAAACTGCATTTTTCTGGTGGCAACACTGATGACAAACATACTAACTCATATAAAGCCTAGATGTAAAGTACAGCAGTGTGATAACTCCAGGAACCTTTATGTCATTGTAGTGCATAGACCTCTGTGGTAGAGAAGACAATTTTGGAAATGTGTACATCTGTAGTAACTTGTTTTTGAGGCTCAAAATGTGAACTAGATCATTAAAGTAACAAATACAATATACAAAGTGTTGGACTGGCACACTGCAGTACAGAGCCTTGGTCCAGAATATCGGGTGCATGGGGTATGTAGTGAGTTTGGAGAAGTTCGAGGAAGGGTTTTTTGTTGTTGTTGGTGGTGGTGGTTTTTTTTATTTTTGTTTTTGTTTTTTCCTTTCCTAGAGTGATATAGTAGTTTCAGCTTTGCATGTCAGGGAGGGTTGTAGTGGCACTTTTTTGTTTTAGAGATTTCTGGAATAAGGAGCTGTGACCAATCCTAGTGGCAGGTGATATAGGTGTCCCCGGAGCAAAGGTTCATGGTTTCTACTATGGTTGATACTATCTGCCTTTTTGTTAACTGCCTCCCTTTTCTTGTTGTTCTTAACAGTTATTATCTCCCTTTTATTGCATTATTGCTGTACATTATATAATAGCATGCACAGTTAGAAGAGAAAAATTATTTCCTAATTTTTCCTGTGCTCATGTCAACTTTTCAGGCTCTTTACTGTTACAAAATTCCTGTTTATGCCAGCTTACCTCCCACAGCTCAGTGAAACATGCAATTAGTAATATAATTTATGTGGGTCATGTTATATTTTGGCACTTCAGCATAACACTACCAAACACAACCTCAATATGTATTTAATCTCTGAAACAGTCAAGGAAAAAGCAACTTAAGAGTTAAGGGGTGATAAGTAGAAAATGTTTAAAGATTTGCAGAATTACTACTCCTTTTATAGAAATTGTCTGCACTGAGTGATAACTAGAAAAAGATGAAAAATGGTGTTAAAATAGAAATTCTCTTCTTTTCCATTGTGTAGTTGTCTTTGATTTAATTCATCAGATAGGAACAAGGAAAAACCTTTTCTTGTTGCACTACCAATGCTCAGAGTAAGAGAATTTCAAAGAAATGTAAAATTAAGTTGGTAGACTTAATGAACATTTTCAACCCTAGGCAAATGATTTTCAAAATATATATTGTTAGAGTGCTCAAGTTTCACACAATCAAAATGGAGACTGTAAGTGTTTGATTTCAAGTATAATTCTAGCAAATTCTAAGTCATTGATTTGGTACAAAGTATTCTATTTTTATAATGAGGACTTAGGAAATAGTGTGTATGGCAATATGCTTACTTTTATCCAAAGGTAGTCTATGCAGCAGTGATCTTTGCATCATTTCCAAATGTAAATATAGTAAAACTCCCTAAAATATTCTAATGTCTTATAACATGAAATTTTGTTATCTTTTTACATTCAAAATATTGGTACAACAATGAATTTTTCATAAAGTTATTTTAAAAGAAACCAAAGGCATATTTAAGTTTTACTTATTTTATGTCTTTAATCAGGAGTTTCTTTTCTTTGTCAAAAAGAACAGAAAGAATGTCTGGAATTTAAAAATATTCCAAAAGTCTTTCTTGAGTTTTCCAAGAAATTGGAAAATACTAACTTCTAATATTAGTGGCAATTCTTTGATTAAATTTTTGAGATAAGATATAAGATGGCATAATAAATGATCATTTAGTGTAGGACTTCTGTGGTTGATCACTGCCTTTTCGTTGTTATTTACAGGCAATTATCCCCTTCTGATTTTACCATGTAATTATTTTATAACATCTCAGCAAAGTATAAAGACCATGATTGTATTTTATTTTGCTATACCTTTCCTAACATTTTTTAAATATTGTTGTTTAGCTTGGATGGTATAAGTGATGAATTTCTACAATGAAGGCTTATACCTACTATATTTGTAAGTGAAACTAATACCCAAACATGTTTTATGTTAATTAGAATAACTCATTACTATTTTAATTCTTTACCATTATTAAAAAAAATAGATGTGTCTTGTCTATGTTCACATTATGCTAATCACCTATACCCATCAAAATGAATATTAAGGATATGGAAGTTTTATAACAATTCTACATAATTGGCTATTACCAATTATTCAGGAATTGTTTTTATACTGTTTGAAGAGGTAAATATTTTGTTAGGTCATATACACACACACACACACACACACACACACACACACACACATATATATATATATATAATTCTTATTAAACAAGCACTAATAGTTATTTCATTAATATGTTATAGAGTAGGATATAATTTGTTATGCCACAAAGCATACATGAGAAAAATTTAACTCAGGAGATGACAGATTCTAATTTTTGTCAGTTTTTATTTTTGAGATTATGATTATAATAGTTCCTCCTTCCCATACCTTCCCTCCAACCCTCCCGTATACTCCTCCTTATTTTTCAAGTTTATAACCTCTTTTAAATTATTACTACATGCATATTTATACATGTCTATATGTATACTTTTATACATATATTCCTAAGTACACATATAAGCACATATATACATATGCATATACATGTATACATAATATTCATAAATATAAACTTATCAGTTTATATGCTGGACATTTGGTATTTGGTAAGCAATTTATGTGGTCTCACCTGGGGAACAGTATTTCTCCCACTCTCAAGATACCTTAGTTGCTTGTGGTTTTCTATGTAAGTTCGGAATCTTGTATTGTTTCTTTTATCTCTTATTTCTTTCGTTTGAGGAAAAGTCAAAGATAGGATTCATCAGATAACTTTTTCATGTGTAACATTTATGGTAATATATGATTTGAGAATATTTTCCAGGATTTACATATATAAGGAGGCATATATATATATATATATATGTATATATATATATATTCTTTAACTGACTGGAGAGGTACTTCATTTTAACATTACATGGGCCCTTTATAGCTAAGATATTTATCCTAGAAATATATCTCAGTTAGCTGTATTATTCTCATTTATCTCGACAGTAGTTAGTTGGTGTGCTATAATCTCTCAATGACCATTTAGTAAGTATTGAGGTTTTAAAATTCATGTTGATTTTCATCTATCAGCCATAAAGAATATCAAAAATAAAACATGTATCACTCTCTGAGGACTTGGTAAAGTGCTTATGTTAGCTACTCTTTGTTCTCATAGCTAAGTAGGTGGGGTAAATTTGTAGTAAACTAAATAAAAAGGGTATTGATATAAAGTAACACAGACATTTAACTTTGCCCATAAAACATAATTTAGCTTTGCATTCTATGTTCTATGGTTTAAGAGGAGAAAGAATCATAAGAAGGGAAAGGTAAGAAAAAAAAATGGACAGCAAAATAAGGCCACATATAAACTTGATTTACTTTTACTAATATAGTTTCAGTATATTTTGCAAAGTTTTTATTATTCTAACATTAAACTTTTTATTTTTATATGAAATATATGGATAATAATTACGCAAATAATTGTTTTCTTTTCTGAAATCCTTTTAAGATACTTTACACAAAATTGAAATGAGGATATGTAGTCAATAGCACACATACAGGTGTTGTCTTTTAAAATATAAAATTTAAATCTGGATTTTGTAGTATATATTCAAGGTAATAATATTTTGTTTATACTGAATAATTACTACAATTAATTATATCTTAAAAATAAATGGTCATAGTAGTCATCATATATAGTTACTGTTAACACATCTTTGGTATTAGCATGGAGAAGTCACTCTCATAAGATCATTTATAATACAGAGAACAATATTAACACTATACGTCTCACCTCAAGATTTATTTAGTTCTTAAAAATCATCTCAGCTATCAGGAATTTTACATATTTCAATATACATGTCTTTGTTTCTCACTCAGCTCTTTATAATTACCTTAATGTATTCATTTATATTTAATCTGATTATGATTAAACATTTTTTTCTGATTTTCTTAAATTCATATGGCATCTTTAGCATATTTAACTTTTGCTTCTCATCTTATCTAATTTCAGATTTATCCCATTGTGACCAAATGTACCTGAGTTCACTGAATAACTAACCATGCTAACCCAACCAATGATCAGTCTAAAAAAAAAAAAAATGACTCTTTCTCCAGGAGCCATAAATTGTCAAGGTCTCCTCAACTAAAGATGTCTTCTTGTTGTCTACCCCCAACTCTATAGTGAAATAGTGACTGGCTTTATTTTTGTCCAGACAACTACAGCTGTTGTGACTTCATTTTATAGGAGTTTGTCATGTTCAGAAAACATTGTTTCATTTTTGTCCTCCCCAACCTCTGACTCTTAAATTCTTTTAGCCTTTTCTTTCTGAGATTTATGGGTATATGAAATAAATATTCTATTTGTACCCTAGTACTCCATTGTCATTTATTCTTTGCACTCTAGTCAGCTGTTTTTATGATAACTGTCATTTACTGCACAAACTTCTCAAATGATATCTAAAATCTGCACTAATCTACTGAACATACATAAAGATCATAAAATATTTGTCCTTCTTTGTCTGACTTATTTCATATACCACAATATCCTTCAGGTTTACTTATTTTATTACAAATGAAAATACATTTTTTGTGGTTTGGGCACACACAAGTGTTTGTACTGAAGAATGAAGTGTCGAATTCACACATGCTAATTAGTTTTTCTGCAATTATATCTCTCTTAAAAGTTATTTCTAAGATTTAATTTTAAATTAATTTTTGTTATGTATATTTTTGTATGGTATTTGGGTCAATAGGTGTCACATGTGTCAGACCCCCCTGTAGCTGGAGAAACAGGCATTTGAGAGCTGCCTAATGTAGGTAATGGGACTTGAACTCGGGTTCTCTGAACAAGAAGCCCTGCATTTTCATCACTGAGCTGTTCTCCAGTACCATTCATCTCCATTTTTAAAGGAGGAATCATTTTATAGTTAATGCAGAGATGGATATGTTCATCCATTGTCAATGATGGGGAAAGTATCTATGTAACATTGAGTCTTTTTTAGCTGTGAATTGTCATTCATCTAGGTTGCTAGGATGGCAAAAGCTAGAAGATATATAACTTAATAGATTTTCAGAATGAAAGAAATTACAGACTCTGGCAAAGTTTCAAATTGTGTAGGAGTTATTTTATGATCCCTTATCAATCTTGAAGATGATGGCTACTAGCTGAGAGATGTGACATTTTTTGACCTTCATAGGTATAATCAAAACCAAATGATTGATATTTCCCAGGGTATTAATATTTCATTTTCAATGATATTAATAATATTAAAAAGTAATGAAATATGCATAAAATAAAATCTACTGACAATAAATATATGAAAACCATATGAACATTAATTTTCATAGTAGCAATAATCTCTGTTTATATTAGCTTAATATCTTTTAATATCTTTTTGATATTAGTTCTTGATTACTTCACATAGATTTGTCTAACTATAGCTATCAAATAATATTTAGTTTATGATATTTTTATTTCCTGTCCATTTCCCAGTATTATAATATATTCTAGTATTATAACAATAAAGGTAATTTACAATAGATTGGAATTTATCTTAATTTGAATGATATGCACTCACTGATAAGTGGTTATTAGCCCAGAAGCTCGGAATACTCAAAACACAATTCACAACACACATTCACACATACAACTCAAGAAGAAGGAAGACCAAAGTGTGGATACTTTGATCCTTCTTAGAAAGGGGCACAAAATAACCATGGAAGGAGTTATAGAGATAAAGTTTGGAGCAGAGACTGAAGGAACAACCATCAAAGAAACTGCTCCACCTGGGGATCCATCCCATAAACAACCACCAAACCCAGACATTATTGTGGATGCCAACAAGAGCTTGCTGACAGGAGCCTGATAAATAGCTATTTCCTGAGAGGCTCTGCCAGTGCCTGACAAATAGAGAAGTGGATGCTCACAGTCATCTATTGGATGGAACACAAGGTCCCCAATGAAGGAGCTAGAGAAAGTACTCAGGGAGTTGAAGGGGACTGAAGCCCCATAGGGGGAACAACAATATGGACTAGCTAGTACTTCCAGAGTTCCCTGCGACTAAACTACCAACCAAAGAAAACACATGGTGAGACTCATGGCTCTAGCTGCATATGTATCAGAGGATAGCCTAGTTGTGTCAATGGGAGGAGAGGCCCTTGGTCCTGTGAAGGTTCTATGACCTAGTTTAGGGGAATGCTGGGCCAAGGAAGCAGGGGTGAGTAGGTTGGGGAGCAGGGGGAGAAGGGAAGGGATAGGGGATTTTCTGATGGGAAACCAGGAAAGGGGATAATATTTGAAATGTAAATAAAGAAAATATCTAATAAAAATTCCAATTTTTTTAGCTCATAAAATAAAAGGTGAAGTGAATATATATCTAGCCTGGGTTTTAGTTTAAAGAATAAGTGATCTAAGAAAGTGGACATTGCAGAAGTGAGAAAATGTAGTACAAGCTGGCAAAACAAATAGTTTCCAAAGAAGAGAATAATTCATTTGTTCATGAAGGCTTTACTACATTACCAAAATATTTTTCACTGATCCCCACCTTCATAGAAATTAAGATTTCAAGACATGAACTCTTAACAGATAAACTCAAACTAAAGCAGTATGTAACTTTCTTTAACTATCTACCCAACTTATATGTTTTTCGTGCTTGGAGCTCAGGTTTTTCATTTAAAATTTTCTTTTATTCATGACTGATAATTATTAAGCTCCCATTATGAATGGAAGAATTTTACTTAAAGAATTAATGTTCACACAGTACACTGAGACAATTTGGTGTAGGCTGGGATTGACTCTTAACATTCATTTATACCTTCTATGTATAGTTTTTTAGCTCTTTGGTATTCTTCTTAGTCATTCTTCATAAAAGTAGCAGGCAATTTAGCACAAAATGACCTTGTTAATAGTTCACTCCCTTGCTTCCTCTGTTGTCACCTGATAGACTCTAAAGAGCATTTCTTAGCCTGACATGCAAGACTTCCCCACTCACGAGTCTATGAATATTGAAATTCATCTACACTGGCATTTATAAAAATAAATACTAATCACTTATAATCATGATATTTACGTGATATTTCTTCTTGGAACTTCAGCATTCTCATTTCAGGAGACATATACTTGATTTTCCTCTGAAACCATGTCACCAAATAGCCAATTAATTTCTCATTAAATCACCATGTCAGGATCTTTCTCATATTTAAGCCTTTAAATTGTGTGTTTTATTTGTATTGTGATTGTCTTTATTCTGTGTCAGGAAAATAAAGTTTTGTTTTTCCTCCAAAAGGCAATTTGAATGTTTCCTAGATATGTAAGTTTTCTATAAAATTCCTTTACCTGATTCTACTCTATGAATATTTCTTCTGTAACAATTACTGTGTGAAAGCCTCAATTCAATTGTCCCTTGCATGAAGATACTTTGTCTTATGACATATTTAAGAATTCTTTTGTAGGGATTAATTAGACTCATAAAATTTTAGCATATTTTCTATATGCTAAAAGTTTGTCTGTTCTCTGCAGTGTGTTGAGTTGTTTGAAATGCCATATGATAAGAAACGTTCAAGTCAGCAGGTAAAGAAAGCTTGACCTTTAACAGGCCCACATATATTTAAAAATGCTAGTAAAATAAAGAAATGCATCTTGTAAGCTTCCTAAAGATGAGACTGAGGAATATATTTAGAGACTAAAAGTTATACCAGGCAATAACTTAAAATGATAAGACAACAGGAAAATAATGGATGACAAGCCATCTCTGAGTAATAAAATATTCAAGACATGATAACAATTCTGTTCTGTATTTACTTAGATATCTAAGAATATAATGAGTATTTTCATGTATTCTGAGAACTTATATTAACAAATATGTGGTAATATTTTAGATTCTAGCTCTTTTAATATGTTTTCTGACATGTTCCTCACATGTAGAAAGGGAAGAGCTTTTCACAATTTGGAAGTGAATATAGGTTTTCAACTGACCAATAGGAACATTAGAACAAGAATAAAGCCCTTTAGGTATCTTTAGGTATCCAGAACTGAATTCTGATATGGAACTGGAAACTTATGAAAATGAATCATAATCGGGGCCACTTACCTGCCTCTGAGCAATATGTTCTGACTTAATAAGGGTCTTTTTTTTTTATCAGTCTTCAAGATGCTTTAAGATAATAAATTCTGTAACGTTGTCACTGGAATGTGACGATAGTCTCTTTGCAAAAGGTTACACATTTACATGTTAGAGTTAATATGTAGCTATATAATTGGAAGAAAAGCCCACAGATTTTAATCAAATCCCAAGAGAGTTTATTATAATTATATTTAATTCATCAAATGACAAGAAATTTAATAAAGAATGGAACCTAGTTCATTTCATGAATAGAGAAAGATTCTCATCAGTCTAGGTTTTACATTTTTCTTTTCTCATTTTAAGTTTCAAATAGAAAAAAAAAAATGTCTCCTGCAAATTAATAGATCTGACCTGAGATCCACTGTGAAGCAAGAGTTTTTAGGACATTTTTTAGTTTGCCCTACTTAAGCAATCTACAGTTCATTTAAAGCAACAATGACAAAAGATTCTTCAGAGTTATTTTACAAAGTTGCAATGTTTTGTTTTGTTTTGTTTTTTTAGGGGAGATGAAGCATAGAGATCTCATAAAGATTTTCATTACAATCAAAGTTCAAAATTAAGTTGGCACAATGAGGAAAATGTTGAGCACATAGTAATGAATTCTAATTCATAACACAAGTAGTACTTTCTAAAACTAGGCCTATTCAACTTCTTTTAAAACTCCCACATTATCATGGAATACTTTGGTTTCTCCATCTATGTTAATTGAGAGTTTGGCTGGATATGGTAGCCTGGGCTGGAATTTGTGTTCTCTTAGTGTCTGTATAACATCTGTCCAGGCTCTTCTGGCTTTCATAGACTCTGGTGAAAATCTGGTGTAATTCTGATAGGCTTGCCTTTATATGTTACTTGAACTTTTTCCCTTACTGCTTTTAGTATTCAATCTTTATTTAGTGCATTTGTTGTTCTGATTTTTTTTCTTTCCATTTTTTATTAGGTATTTAGCTCATTTACATTTCCAATGCTATACCAAAAGTCCCCCATACCCACCCACCCCCACTCCCCTACCCGCCCACTCCCCCTTTTTGGCCCTGGCGTTCCCCTGTTCTGGGGCATATAAAGTTTGCGTGTCCAATGGGCCTCTCTTTCCAGTGATGGCCGACTAGGCCATCTTTTGATACATATGCAGCTAGAGTCAAGAGCTCCGGGGTACTGGTTAGTTCATAATGTTGATCCACCTATAGGGTTGCAGATCCCTTTAGCTCCTTGGGTACTTTCTCTAGCTCCTCCATTGGGAGCCCTGTAATCCATCCATTAGCTGACTGTGAGCATCCACTTCTGTGTTTGCTAGGCCCCGGCATAGTCATGCCCCTCAACAGAGGAATGTTGTTCTGATTATTATGTGTTGGGAGGAATTTCTTTTCTGGTCCAGTCTATTTGGAGTTCTGTAGGCTTCTTGTATGTTCATGGGCATCTTTTTCTTTATGTTTGTGAAGTTTTCTTCTATAATTTTGTTGAAGATATTTGCTGGTCCTTTGAGTTGAAAATCTTCATTCTCATCCACTCCTATTATCTGTAGGTTTGGTCTTCTCATTGTGTCCTGGATTTCCTGGATGTTTTGAGTTAGGATCTTTTTGCGTTTTCCATTTTCTTTGACTGTGGTGTCGATGTTCTCTATGGAATCTTCTGCACCTGAGATTCTCTCTTCCATCTCTTATATTCTGTTGCTGATGCTCAAATCTATGGTTCCAGATTTCTTTCCTAGGGTTTCTATCTCCAACATTGCCTCACTTTGGGTTTTCTTTATTGGGTAAAACTTTAATATTTAGCATGTCTTCTTCACATTTTTCCTAATATACCATAATGTAACATAAAATTGTACACATTTATAAATCAATTTAAACTTAGATTTTGTTTCTAGATGAAACTTTAATATGTCAATCTAATATATGACCTTCCAAGTAAGATTATTTTACTGCAAACACCTTTTTCAATAGCTATGACTTTGAACTGATTATTTTGAGAAACGGCAAATACAAGAGAGTCAATCTTATCCAAATTGAAGGGAACATTATTAGATAATCAGGATTCAAAATAGTAAAAGGACTTCATAATTGAAAAAGTCCTATCTCTACTTATCAACCTTCCATAGTTTTCTTTACTTTTTCACTTTCTTTTCTTTTTCCCTAGTCCATATTTTCTTTTCATCTTTTTTCTTTCCCTCCTTTTCTTTTTATTTGTGTTGTTGTTTGCTGTTTGCTTGGTGTGTGTGTGTGTGTGTGTGTGTGTGTGTGTGTGTGTGTGTGTGATAGGAATTGAATCCATAACCTCTGTTTTCCTAAGAGTACTTTCTACAGATAAGCTACTTTCTCAATAATAAATACCCTTCAGTTTTAGTTTAGAGGACAGTGATATTTAAGTGTAGACTCTAAGACATATGTGGAAGTACTAACGACTCCCTAGAATTGTGTCTGTGTGTGAGTGTTTGTAAAATTCTCCTCATTTTTCTCTGTAATCTGTGCTTTACTACAGTAATCTATCCAACTAAGAACAAATAAAAATAAAAATATGTCCCACCTACTCCCTACACATTCAACACAGTCTTTTAAATATAATGAAACTACCAACATTTTTAAGAATAATGCTAAATTCAAGTTCATTATATATTTTGTATGATATAAGCTTCGATCTCTTTGTCTATGGAATGGTTGTTTCTTTGCTGAAAGGAAAAATGTGGTTGTACTATGGAAATCAGTGTGGAGGTTCCTCAAATAGCTGAAAATTCTTATGCAAGTTTCAGGATACAACACTTGGAATTATATCCCAAAGACTCTACAAATTACTAGGAATACACTTGCTCAATCATGCTTGCTACATAATAGACAGAAATATAAATAGCCAAGTTAGGCATCTATCAATGAATGAGCAAAGAAAATGTGGTACATTAACAGAATGGTATAACAATCACTTGATATGACAGATGAAATTATGAGATCCACACATAAATTTATGGAACTAAAAATCATCATCCTGAGTAAATTAAGCCAGAGTCCAAAGATAAATATTGTATGTTTTCTCTTATATGTATATATCCCATTTTAACATTTAGATTTCTATGTATCATCTGGAATTCCAACAGAGGTTGAGTAGCATGCAAGTGATTACAAAAGAAGAGATCTTCAAAGAAAACGAAAATAAAATATAAGGATACAAAGGGGAAACTAGAATAGGAGGATTAAATAAGAGTAGGAATGAAGAGGCAGTGTAAAGTAGTTAATATGAAGAGGTACAACCAACCTACAGAGCTTTTGAAAATCCATATGGAAACTTATTACCTCCTTCCAAGCCTTGCAGATCATTGTCAGTTCTACTGATTATCTTCTATAATCTGGCCCTCTTGTTGAGGACTCCTTCTATTTATGTCATCAAACGCGAATAAATAGAGATGGCAACCATCTAGAAACATTATGTCTACTGATTAGTATTCATTGTCCAAGACGGTATATTGCAAACTATTGGAGGGGGAAGTTATAATCAATCTCACTCAGATATAAGCCCTACAACTAACAACAATGACATTTTTAAGATACTGATACAAATGTTGCACAAATGTCATGGGAATAATTAATAACTTTTAAAATTGGATTAAAGATCCACAGACTGAGATAGAATCCATACTGGACACTGCTAAGGCATCCAAGAAGCAGACTAGATAAGTCATGGGCCCTATGAGAAAACTTACTGCTGTTAGTCTGCTAAAAGAAAGTAGCAATAAAATGACTCCTAATGACATATTGCTATACTCATATATCAGTACACATATCAACCTTGATTAAAGAAGCTTCTTCTTGAAGTGGATGGTAATCCACACACGAGATACAACTGAACAATGTTCAGAGAGTGAGACACTTTAAAATGCTCTGTGCTTAATAAGAAACTGCAAACTTCAAAGTTTCAAGCTCCAAAATTCACGGCTCTTGGATCTGTGAGAAACAGGAGGCAGAAATATTGTAAGAGCCAGAGGTGACAAGTGAAACTGAGAAAATAGTGTGTGTCAGACTCAATAGGGCTGATGGAGATGTGAAGTCTACATTTGTGATTACAATCATAAGACCTTAAGTGCAAACAATGTAAAATATGAACAATAGGAAGTGGAAGTAGGTACAAAATCCAGCTCATACTCAAGACATCTTTGGCAATTAATAGCTGAGAAATAAAAAATCAGTTTTCTTCAATGGTGTGACTCTTGGACGTCAATCAACACTGCAGGTCAGTAGTGATATTCAGGAGAAGGTGCCTAAAAGAAAATATACTACATTGTTTTGTCTCTGTGTGCTTTTTTTTCTGTTGTTTTTGTTTGTTTTGTTATTATTGTTTGTTTGGATTTCTTTTTGAAAATGAAAAATAACATTAAGTAGTTGTGTGACAATTGGGGACAATCTGGGAGGAAGTGAGGGAGGGGAAAGTACATGAATAATATATCGTATCAAAAATTAAAGCTAATAAATACATTCAAAATAATGATTTCTGAAATTATTTGCTACTTCTTTTCTTAATGTAGATTAATGAGAATAAATGCAACACTTAGAAAACCAAAGAATGCTTTTATGTTACTATGGCATTTGGGGGTTTGAAATCATTCAATTCTTTAGTTTCTTACTTGTGTAAGCCCTGATTTTATGCATTTATACATACAAACATGAATAAAAGCATGCCAGTATTAAAAGAGAAGTTAAATGTGAATCTTGGAAAAAATTGGACATATTCATAGTAATTATATATTTTTTTTCTCATGTTGGCAAGAATGTGGAGAAAGAGGAACAGTCCTCCATTGCTAGTGGGATTGCAAGCTGGTACAACCACTCTTAAAATCAGTCTAGTGGTTCTTCAGAAAATTGGACATAGTTCTACCGGAAGATCCAGCAATACCACTCGTGGTATATACCCAGAAGATGCTGCAACTTGTAATAAGGTCACATGTTCCACTATGTTCATAGCAGCCTTATTTATAATAGCCAAAAGCTGGAAAGAACCCAGATGTCCCTTAACAGAGGAATGAACACAGAAAATATGGTACATTTAAACAATGGAGTACTACTCAGCTATTATCCCAGAAGCTCAGAAAAAAAATACAATTTGCAAAACACATGCAACTAAAGAAGGAAGACTAAAGTGTGGACACTTCGATTCTTCTTAGATGGGGAAATAAAATACCCATGGAAGGAGTTGCAGAGACAAAGATAGGAGAATAGACTGAAGAAACAACCATCCAGAGACTGCCCCACTTGTGGATCCATCCTATAAACAGCCACCAAACCCAGACACTATGGCATATGCCAACAAGTGCTTACTGACAGGAGCCTGATATAGCTGTCTCCTGAAAAGCTCTGCCAGTGCCTGAAAATACAGAAGTGGATGCTCACAATCATCTCTTGGATGGAGCACAAGGTCCCCAGTGAAGGAGCTAGAGAAAGTACCCAAGGAGCTAAAGGGGTGCGCAGTCCTATAGGAGGAACAACAATATGATCTAACCAGTACCCCCAGAGCTCCCTGAGACTAAACCACCAACCAAAGAAAACACATGAGGGACTCATGGCTCTATCTGCATTTGTAGCAGAGGATGGCCTAGTTGATCATCAATGGAAGAGAGGCCCTTGGTCCTGTGAAGTTTCTATGCCGCAGTACAGGGGAATGCCTTGGTCAGGAACAGGAATGGGTGGGTTGGGGAGCAGGGGGAGGTGGAATAGGATAGGGGATTTTCAGAGGGGAAACTAGGAAAGGGGATAACATTTGAAATGTAAATAAGGAAAATATCTAATAGAAAAAACAAAAAGGAAGTATATGTATCATGATGATGTATACTGCCAGTATCAGTTTTCTTAGGTTTCTAAGATTTTGATAAAACATTACCAATGCAAACTTGGGGAGGAAAGGGTATTTCATATTCTCATCACAATCAATCATTAAGTGGAGTCAAGCACAGACTTAAGAGGTCCTGGAATACTTCTGTTTACTGGCTTGTCCTCCTGGATTGATCAATTTTCTTATACACTCTAGGACCTTCTATCCAGGGGTGAGCACTACCAAAAATGTGCTAACACTCCCACATCAATCATTAATCAGTAAAATGCCTCACGACCTTTTCTACAGACAGATCTTATGGAGGCATTTATTTTTTCATTTGAAGTTCTCTTCTCCCTGATGGCCCTACTTTTTTCAAATAGACATAGCAAAGATATGCCTGCTAAAGCCAGAGGCTGTTGAAGCCATAGGCTCACAATTTCATAGCCAGTCTGGACTATGACCATGCAGTAGGATTTCCAGGTCAGTCTGAGTATCTTAGGAAGACCAGTTCTCAAAATAAAAATAAAAAGAACAAAAGAATCCAGGGCTATTGCTTGGTTATTTTTGATACTTTAAGCTAATATTATGAAGCAAAGAAGAGCACAGCAAGGATTAGAGTGGGTTGTCCTAAACAGGCTTCTACCCAATGGTTTCTGTATTGTGAATTTGATATGTTTTATGAATATTTACAAAGTGGGTAGTATATTCCTGGAACATATTAGCTTCTTTACACACTCCAAAAATGTGATGGACCTGCCAATCCCTTTAGGTTATTTCTTCCCATGATTCTCCAGAAAATCTCATAAAATGAAGTCACTAAACTACAACAAATATAAGTTTATAATAAAGATGAAACATCCCAAAAATGCAGATTCAACATCTTCTCTTTGTAGGAAAATATACCTAGGCTCTTGATATGATGGAAACAACTGAACTACACAGTTAACCCCAAGAGGAATTCTTACCATCAGGAGAGGTTTATTTTCTATTACTAGGGGAAAAAATGAACAGACAAATCAGTAAGTAATGGCTTATTAAACAGCAAATCTCTTCAATTCAAAAAGGCCAATAAATTTACTGATCTTAACAAGTTGGACATTGGAGAAATGATAATGTGTTTTGTGTATGGTGTCCATTTGGGGATAATAGGTATTTTTTGTATCTTCCTAGAAAATATCAACAGAAGGCAGTTACTGACAAACTTAAGATAGAAAACTTTATTAGGGTTCACAGTTCTGAGGAATGCAGTCTATTTTGGCTGAAAAGCTATACTTGTTAATGTGTAAGATAACTGAATAACTTGTATTCTAATATGGCACAAACTAGAGATGAGGGATCATATTTAAACCACATTTACCTTTTTTTTCATTCAATGATGCAACTCAGGAGATGACCTTTATGGTCAGAGTAGAACTTCCCTCTTCACGAAATCTTTCTGTAAATAATCCCTCAGATTCTCCCAGGACTGTGTTTTCTACATAATTTGATGTTCATCTACCCTGGCATTGAAGATTGGCCCTCATATACTCTTCCTTTAGTACTCATTTATGTTTAGACTAATGAATATTTTGATACACTTCACACTGGGTTTTAGTGTTTGTATACTATTTTTGTTTGTTTTATTAGCCTAGTTCAATAATGGTTTCTGTATATGTCCCTTTAATATTTTTGCATATTTTCCACAAGACTCATATAAGTTTAATCTATTGAATTTGTTTTTTTTTAATTTATTTTTTATGAAGGAAGCCTTTCCAGGTAAAATGCAAACTAACATATATGACGGTGAAGTTAGTACATGTAATTAGATATCTAATTCTCTAATGTAGCAGTGAGGAAGTCACTTTTAAGTTTTAATTATCTATTCTATGTGTTTTACATTGCACATGTTGTCCCCCCTTGCAGAGTTCTTAACCCCATCCCCCTTCCCCTTAACCTTTGAGAGTGTGTTCCCAACACAACCTCCTGGTATCCCCATTCCCTGGGGCATCAAGTCTCTATAGGACATTATCAGTAGGACAAAATTGCAACCTATAGGTTGAGTAAGTCACTTATAACTGTAGTATAAAAAAATCAAAGAACAAATCAATTAATACAAACATACCTATAATAATTTATTGATCCATACTGTGTAATGAGAATTATAGTAACAATAATTTTAAATGTGTAATAATGGAAAATATTGTATTAATATTATATACAAATCAATACATTTGGCACATAATATGAAAGAATGGATAGTGAAAATATGATTGTCTCCCTCTTACATGGAATATAAATTTTTATTTTTTTATTTTTATTCTTTAATTCTTCTTTACAATCCAATCTTCATCCCTCTCCCAGTCTGCCCATGACCACTCCTCATTCCATATTTCCTCCATCTGACCCCCCATCATCTCTATGAGGATGTGTCTCCCCAACTCTCTCACTCTACTAGACTTCCCCACTCCCTGGGGCCTCCAGTCTCTTGAGGGTTAGGTGCATCATTTCTGAATGAACACAGACCTGGCAGTACTCTACTATATGTGTGTTGGGGGCCTCATATCAACTAGTATATACTGTCTGATTGGTAGTCCAGTGTCTAAGAGATCTCGGGGGTGTCCAGGTTAATTGAGACTGCTGGTCTTCTTACAGGGTCACCCCCTCTTCAGCTTCTTTCAGCCTTTCCCCAATTCAACAACAGGGGTCAGCTGCTTCTGTCAATTTGTTGGGTACAAATATCTTCATCAGACCCTTTCAGCTGCTTGTTGGGCCTCTGGGAGGGCAGCCATGCTAGGCCCCTATCTGTAAGCATACAACAGCATCAGTAACAATGTCAGGCCGGGGGCCTCTCCTTGAGCTGGATCTCTTAATCCATGGTGGTCGTGTATAGAATGTTGGTGGTGACATGCAAGTAAAAGGTCATTTTTTTTTTTTACCAGAGTGCAAACTCTAATATAAGAGGAAAAATAATTTGAATACAGTGTACCTTAAGATGACTGTAATTAATACTTTAATATATAGTTGACATTTGCTAATGAATGAATCATAATTATAATTCCTACAGAAAAGTAACTCTGAGGGGTTGTATTAACCTGATTGTACTAATCATTGTACAATTTACATGCATGTTAAGTTATCACTTTGTATAACTTAAGTATATCTAATTTTTTGGGGCAATTATACCTTAATAAAGATGGAAAAAAGATTCCCTAAATTTAACTGTCTTTATTTTTAAAGAAAATAAATCATACATATGCATTTAATTATAACTTAGAATTTCAGAGTTTTAATTATATGGCTTTTTTTTTCTTTTTCTTTCTTCCCTTCATTTGATTCATTTTAAGACAGGTTTGCTGTGTAGTAATGGTTCACATGGCACTCACTATTAAGAGCAGGCAAGTTCCAAATTTGTAGCTACCCTTTAGTGTCAGTTTTCTGAGTGCTGGAGAAAAAAAGTATATGTTATAATGTATGTATGAATAGTAGATCTATTCTTAAGATATGGACATATCCTGCTTCATTTAGTCAGATTTTGTTAGTAATGTTATGATACCAAAATTTGTAAAGATTATTTTCATCCTAGTCTCTGGAGTAGTTTAAATATTGTATTTCTTCAATTTAACAAATACAAAACTACTTGTTTTTTTACTGTAATACTTAGCTTTTTCTTTCATGACATTTTAGATTTCTACCACTTGAACTTTATTTACTATATTATTTTATACTTTATTTACTTTGTTATTTTATAATTAATTTAAGTTGTAAAATTTTAATAGTAACTTAGAAATGCCAGTGTATCTGGTCTATAACATGATAATATTGTCTATAACTATCTCTGTTCTTGTTTTAATTACCATAGCTGGATATGTTATATATCATTTTTATTAGTTCCTTATGTTAAATAAAAAATATTCATCAATTTCATATTTTTTCTTTTCTACCTAATTCTAATATTTAAAGGTTAATGCTATTGATGTTTTTATTATAATTAAGGCATTTAATATTAAAGAATTAATGCTTATGATTTGGTTTCCTGTTAAGTATTTATTAGCCAATGTATTATTACTAATTAAATAATTTGTACTATTATCCAATGATTTTTCATTTTGCACTTAGTATGGTTGTTAAACTTTAGCTATTGTTTTTAACATGTGCTATACCTCACAATGAAAGTCCTGTTTTGTGAGATTTAGTGATAGGAACTCCACATTAGTTAATAAATAGGTAGCAGAATTATTTTTCTTCCTCCTAGAAGCTAGAAAAAATGGAGGAATAAGGAATTAAAAGAACTTTCCACTTGTTATATATTTATTAAAAGTTCTGATTAATATAGCACCTTTGGCAAATATCTTTTCCTAAAAATTTACCAAAATGCTGTCAATTGACTTTAAATATTAATAATTTGTGAAATTAAATTTACATCTCTTGTCTATAAAATAATAATTAAATATCCCAGTTTTTCTTGAATTATCAAGTGACTAGCAGTTTCATTTATAATAAATCCACAAAGATGACTGGATTGTTCTTCTATAGGGGTAAGGTTTTTATTGTTCTCAGAAGCTAATATTAGTGTCTATGATGAAGATGTTAGATTTTTTTTCTTCCTTCTAAACAAGTAACATTGACAAACTACTAGGGGAAACTATAAAAGGTAGCCAGCATTCATCTCACACAAAGTTTTCAATATCTAAGAATTTGTCAAGTTTATTTGAAATATGTGTATAACAATTTCTGTATTTCTGACTCTCAAACTTCCACTATAAATCGTGATTAAGATTTTAAATTTCATGCTAAAATAGGTTTAATATTCAGTAACAGAGGTAATCAAACTTGAAGGAGAAACTTTTGAGGCTAAAAGCATTTGGTTAGAAATGATGTAGTATTTAAAATATGATTTCTTTCCCATCTGGCACTGGTAAGATTCTAAGGCAGTAATTTCATCAGTATTCAATGCAGTCCTCTTCAGTCTCCACTGAGCCCCAAGAGAATACACATGACACTGGTTTGAGATCTAGTCACGAGAACTTCATTTTCAAAGCCAATCACAATGTGAACAAAATGAACACTTTATTCTTCAATGACGATCAGCTTAAAATGTTAGGCACTGAAAGATCTGCCAGGCTTTAATAACTGGTGAAATTTGCTAAATGACTCTGGCAGTGAAATGCACCAAACAGGAGACATGATTTCCCAGGCTTCTCCTGCAATTCCATAATGGCTCTAAGGGTTTTCTACTTCTTAAGGTCGAGGACATTTGGAACCATATTTCATTAAGCATTTATTCCCACCTAATGAACGTAGGCAGTTTCATAGTCCCGTATGCTTTGTATTGTCAGAGGGAGAATCTTCCAAACATTCACTGCTTTTATTTCTCCTTTGTTTCATATCTGATTGTCACTGAGGCCAGCATAATGATCATCTTCATTCACCTCACAGCTGCAGAATATTCATCATCTCTCACAGTTCCTTCTTACACTCAGACCTATTAAATATAATCATCTATTCTCATATGTTTTCTTTCCAAACTAGTTTTTTTTTTTGCCATTTTAAGATTTTATAACATTTTAGTTCTTTATATTAGTATTACCGCTTGGCTTCCATTAGCCCCGGGCTTGAAACATTTCTGAGTTAAAATAAGAGTCCAATTCATTACCATCTAGCTTCATGAATCACAATTGCACCTTAACTAATTTGTAACTAAGTGGTGATACTGATATCCAATCTTGAATTTTTATCAGGATTATCTACCTTATATTCTTTGCACAGGATTACACTGACCAACCTTTTAGATAATCCAATTTGCAAACAGTACTTTTGGGATCTGAAATATACTATTAGTTTCACAATCTTGCACTCAGTGTAGACATGCAAAAACTTCAGTACATTCTAATAGGTAGGGTTTTAACGAGGTCAGATAACCCTTTTTAGGTGTAGGCCTAGATGACTGCTATAGTAGAATAAAATAAATGTAAATGATTAAATCTAATTTCAGGTACTTGATTTGGGTTAGGAATCTTTTAGTGGTCTTTCATTTTCAGAAACTGTTTTGTCCATTATTAAGTGTACTATTTCATTTCTGCTTTGCATATAAAACATGGGACTTTCAAAACATGTTTTATTTGGGCGTTTTCTTCCTTAATTTACTTGTTTATTCACTTACACACTAATTGCAGCCCCTTCTCTTCCAAGTCCTATCCTCACACCTCCTCCCTCAACTTCCCCTCAGCATCCCTAAATAGAATTTTTACAATACATGCAAGAAGTCTTTTATTCCAGGTATTCCTATTCATTTTAAATAACTGCACTTATCCGACTAAATGTAATATTTGTGGATTTTAGAATATCTTGCAGGTGTTTATATAGAACAAAATTTATTCAAATCAGTGTTGATTTTAATTGCTATTTGCAAGATACATATGATTCTCTTTCACAGAGGTCAGCATATTACTTGTATTTTTGTTTATTGACTTTTTACTCTTAATATTATATGTACTTAATATTAAGTATATTACTTATTGATAATATAATTTACAATATCATGTGTAATAGGAATATGTTATTTAGAGTCAGATACAATTATATATCTATATCTATATCTATATATATCCATATGTACATATGGATATACATATATATGCCTACAAAATATAACTATAATTTTACCCATATTAGAAATGATTATTGTGTACCTACTTACTACATGTTATATAGTACAATGTACAATACATAGAAAGTTTGTTATTTTGTATACTTTGATGTAATTATAGGACATAAAGCTTTACAAGCAAAATTTTTCAGTATAAATTATTTATATAAATTTTAGCTACATATAATTTCTTACCTGAGATGAAAGGATGGACCATCTAGAGACTGCCATCCCATAATCAGCCTCCAAACGCTGACACCATTGCATAATCTAGCAAGATTTTGCTGAAAGGACCCTGATATAGCTGTCTTTTGTGAGGCTATTCTTGGGTCTAGCAAACACAGAAGTGGATGCTCACAGTCAGCTATTGGATGGATCACAGGGCCCCCAATGGAGGAGCTAGAGAAAGTACCCAAGGAGCTAATGGGATCTGGAACCCTATAGGTGGAACAACAATATGAACTAACCAGTACACCCTGGAGCTCGTGTCTCTAGCTGCATATGTATCAGAAGATGGCCTAGTTGGCCATTAGTGGAAAGAGAGAGGCCCATTGGTCTTTCAAACTTCATATTCCTAAGTACAGGGGAACGCCAGGGCCAAGAAGTGGGAATGGAAGGGTGGGGGGAGAGTGGGGAGGAGGGCATGGGGGACTTTTGGGATAGCATTGTAAATGTAAATGAAGAAAATACCTAATTAAAAAAGGAAAAAAAAATTTACCTGATTGTCATGTTTGTTTTTATTTTCATATATTTCTGTATATTATTGCATTTATGTAATCTTATTTCTTTGTCAATGTCAGAAGATAAAGCAAAGGAAATTCTCAGAATATTTTTCTTAAGAAATGTAACAGGTTTGTAGATATTGTTTGCATTTTTACTCTTCCAAAGTTCTTTTTATTTTTATGTATGTATGTGTGTTCTGCAATGCATTTATATTCATATGTTCTCATATGTGAACAAATGTGGAATGTTCATGTGCATGTTTGTGTGTGTGTTGCTGCCTGAGTTTGATTGATATCAGGAGATTTTTCTTTCAATTTTATCCTCCAGTGCACACTCAACTCTCTAATACTGCTAGTCTAACTAGCCAGCTTACTCTGAGTATCTCCCCATTTGTGCCTTCTGAATGATAAAATGACATTTACTGAGTATCTTCCCATTTGTGCCTTCTGAATGATAAAATGACATTTACTGTGTATCTCCCCATTTACTGAGTATCTCCCCATTTGTGCCTTCTGAATGATAAAATGACATTTACTTGACTTTTGGGAATTTGAAGTCTGGTCCTCAAGCTTGCTGCTTAGAAGGCAACTTCACACTCCCTCCCAAACTCTTACAAAATGGTTTCTATTGTGTTTTGTTTTTATTCCCATTTAGAACGTTTCCTATCTTTATGTTGACGTAACTGTCCAAAATTATATACATTTAGAGTATAAAATGAGTTGATATACATACACTGTGAAATGATTACCAAAACAAGCTAGATCACATACCTATAATTGTATATACCATACATTCATAGAATATGTGTCTGTAAAATTCTGAAAGAAACACATATAAGCACACACTGAATAAACAAACAAACAAACAAAATAACTTTTTTAACATAACATTTTTAGTTTATTCTTAGGAAATTTTATGCATGCAAACATATACTGTCTGATACAATCTTCACTGCCTACTCCAACTCCTCCCAGGTCACCAGGAAACCCTCTAACTTCATGTCTGTAAGCAATGGTGCACTAATACCAATGGACTAAACCACACCATGGGTAGAAGGAAGTGTTCTCTTGGGAAATCAAATCAGGATGGAGAAGTGGTGGTAGTGATAGAACATGGATTGTAAGGGAAGGGATGGAAGTAGATAAGATTTTATCAAAGATTATCATATACATGTATACAATTATAAATAGACTTTACTTTTGGTTGTTCTTTTTATTTATTCTTCTATTATACAGAACACACTGTCTGCATTCTCCACTGCCATCTCCCTTCACTCTATCCAGTCTTCCTCTCCAAGAAAGAAAAACATAATTTTTTTAAACTTTTAAAAAAAATGTACGTGAGTTCACTGTTGCTGTCTTCAGATACACTAGAAGAGGTTATTTGATCCCATTGCAGATGGTTGTGAGCCACCATATTTTTTCTGGGAATTGTACTTAGGGTCTATGGAAGAACAGTCAGTGTTCTTAACCACTGGGGCATCTTTTCAGCCCTGAAACAGACAAAAGTTACTTTATTCCAACATCAGCTGTTGATTTCACCTAGCTCCCTGCTAGGAGTAGAACCTCATGAGCAATTTTCCATGTGTGTTAAAATATTACTTGGATTGATCTTTTGCAGAACTTGTGTAGAATCTTTATTGGTAAAGTTTTCTTTTTCATTTCCAATAAAAAAGCAAACTTGAACTTTCTGTAGTTTAATTACAGCATCTATAGTATTTGAGAAAATGTTTACTACTTTCCATTGCATGTAAAGTTCATGAGAGCAAAGTCACTGCTTGGCATTTTCAATGAATTAGAGCCTAAAATAAGACTGGGCTCATATGATAAATGAAGTCAAACAAATTTCAAAGGATGAATGCAGTAAAATTCTCTCAAATGTTTGTTAAGTTAAATAATAAAACACACCAGGGCCTTCAAACAGAAGTGACAACTTGATTTCCATACAGAACATGTTTCCTGATGCACATTTACAAGTGAGGCAACACAACTGAGCTCTGCCAGCTTGCAGTACTTCTGTGCTTTTCCAATTTTCCCAATTTCTACTGCTCTCTTAACATATTGATAAGTTCTGAATATGTTTATTCTTTATGAGATTCTGATGTGCAAACATGGTACAGAATTAAACAGATTCCCCTCATAATCCTCACCCTCAAAATCAACATGTTTACATACATTCTGTTTCTCTCTCACTGCTTCTAACAATGCTTTAGTCTGTTTCAGTATGAATCAGATTAAAATGTCTTTTACATTTTCCTCAATCCTCTTTGTAGCCACTAAATTTCTTAAAAATTTTGACACATGAATATCATCCATGGATTTTTGACTTGAAGCAAATGAAGACTCTTAAATTTTGTACATTTAATGGTTCACTTTATTGGAAACTTAAAAAGAAATGTTTTTCCTAGAAGCTTATTCTATCATATTTTCTATTGTATTTTGGGAGAAGGTATGTGAGATTTTATTCAGGGTCAAGTTATTATGAAGTGAGAAATTAACCAATTTGTCAATGTATCTTGAGTCAGTGTTCATTTGGGTATTATCACATTACTTCTAGCTATATTTATTGCTGTCCATGTTTATTAGTATAATTTTGGATTCACTTAGTCACCCAGAGTCCAGAATGTATATTATCTGCTTATCTTGCTATTGATTCAGTTATTATTTCCATATTTGCTCAGTTAGTTCTTTGTATTTTATTTCTCAAGTATTCATTCTTTTTATTCCAAGAATTACATCTTTGTTTGAACTACTTGCTTTTTAAATCAAAATGAACACATTCAGTTAAGACACTCGACCTCATTCTTTGTCCATTTGTATTCTCCCCTCCCCCGTTTTCACAATTGCCATGAAAGATAAATCATGCCTCCTCACTATCCCCTTTCCCCTACCCATTTCAAAAGTGAACATTTGATTGATTATAAAAATATCTACTCCAAGGTTCAATGTCCCTTAAATCGCAGCATGAAATCAATATAGCTCTCCATCACTGTTCACTACTAGATCAGTCATAAGCTCTTCTAAAGTCCACTGGCTATGCTAGCACTACTTGACTCAATACCTGCAAGAAGTCTGAGAGAGCAAGGGAAATAAGATAGAAATATATGCCTATCCAAACCCTACCTGCCTAATTGTGTGGTTACTCACATGCTACGGAACTATATAAACCTCGGATTCTTGTTTATCAAGGGGAAAAATAGTTATATATACTGTATGTCCTGCAAATGAAAAAAGTGTGGCATTTAAATCAGAGTTCTCTAAAGGAATAGAATTGATGTAATGAATATATTCATATGTAAATGAATAATATATACATTATCTATATATTCAATCATTTTTATTTTATTTTATTTTATTTTATTTACTTCTTAAATGTTCATTCATTCTATTCCAAGTATGACATTCCTAAGGATATGGGATTTACTAGATAGATTTACATGGTGTGCTGCTGGTAGTTCTAAATGTGTTTCTTACACCAGAGTGGCAGAATATCCAATAGTTTATCAGGCAATAGGTTAGAATGTTCTCAAAATCCTAATCTAGCACTGAAGGCTGGAGGATACCATCAGTCAACATTGAAATTTTAAAGAACATTAATTGTAATACCCTTGAAGAAATGCTTCAGAAGAAAGATAGATGAACTTGTCAGTGAGAGTGAAGGTAAGCAGTCAAAAATTAAAAATTCCTTCTTTCATGTACTTTTATTTAGGTTGTCACCTAGATTTAGGATGCATATTCCTGCTTCAAATCCTCTGACTTAAAAAAAAAATGCTTTCAGGAGTGCACAGAAGTTTGTGTCATTGATAACAGATATAGTCAAGTTATCAAACATGATCAATCATCAATCATGGATACAACACCAATAAAACCCCAAATCCATGCTTTTTTTTTTTTTTTTTTTTTTTTGCACACTGGACCTTTAGTGTTGAATACATTCTTATTTCCTGTACCTAAAAAGTTCAGTGGTAGAGCAACTTGTGTTCCAGGAGTTCTAGCTCTAGACACATTTCTATTATTTACCAGGATTATTCCAAAGTATCCCATTTTTACTTGTATATTGCTTAAATTCAATGAAGCAATAAAGGATTAAATAAAAATCACATATAAACATATATCCATGTAAGAACAATTAATGAAAAAGTGGCTACAATTAATTTGAATGAGAAAGCTGTATGGAAGGGTTTGAAGGGAGGAAAGGACAGAAGGAAATTGTTTAATTATATTATAATCTCTAAAAACAAAGGAAGCAGTAGAAAACATAACAACAAAAATATCATAGCTTTTAACAAGCTTGTATGAACTAGTATTGTTGCTGTTGCTGAGTGTTTTGAAATAAGGAGCCCAGGGTGGCTTTAAATATTGTTTTTGAATGCTTTTTATTTTTGCCTTAATTGTTTCAAAATTGCTATCAAAGTGGCATGCAAGGAAAATGCATGGCACTTCTCTTCTATAATTTTGGCACCGATTATGCCAGCAGCTTGTTCTCAGTTAAGGACCTACATAACACTGAGGTTCTATCAGCTGGGACAGTAGCCAACATAGCCTGGGGACAAATGGAAAACAACATCCTCTGGACAATCACAAATCACTGATGAGATGTGAAGCTGTGCCAAGAACCCACTTGTGCCCTCAAGCAAAAGCCAAGGAGATGTTTTTGTTCATTTAAATATTCTAGGTGTGTCATTGCAAGTGAAGCAAAATTAAGATTTAACTAAATTTTTTTTTTTTTAGGAAAAAATGTCATTTTTTACTTTCCTCAGCTTCATTGAGCTTCTGACTATGAGGATTTTTATGATGAATTGTACAAATTAATGCAGTTATTAGTCAAGTGCTATCAAATATAGTCAGCATAACTAGAGAGCAACATCTAAACCTGGGGTCTACTTTAAGATTTAATTCATTTGGAGATTGTAAATGGCATTTTTACCAAGTGGAAGCTTTCTCTTTTTAATTGTCCTTGCCAATACTAAACAAATATTTTTCATTCTCATTTATCTTCCCATAAATCTATGGCATATGTGAACAGTCATTTCCAGACATGATTTTCTTGAGCCGGTGGGGTTTTATAAAATACTTCAAATCATTGCTAGAGACATTTTGTAACATCAATTTGAATTTTTCCTAAGATTAAATTATTTTTCAATGCTTGGGATAGCTCTCACACCCTATGCTTTTAAGGAATGGCTTGGTTTCTACACCAGATGGGTCATGTAGAATTAATAACGTACCAGAATATAGTGATAAAGTGTTACAATACATATATGAGTATTCTTCTACTTGCTTTGATTATATTGAAATTTGGTGTACCATGACATTTTGAACACTAGTTGTTGGTCTGTTGACTGTTTGACTCACTTTTGACTGTTTCTCACCTATGAAATTGATTAGCTTCTTCATGTTTGCCTCATCTCTGTGCTTGTCTACCTTATGTGTCAATTGATTTATGCTGTTACTGTCTTCAGATATTTTAGTAGTACATTTTTGTTCACGATGATATAGGTTGCAAAGAGGCTGCTCTTATCAATTTGTGTCACCAATTTGGTAAAAAGTCAAATAACTCATAATAATAAAAACATATTTGTACATTGAAGACACAGAAGAGAAATTCAAAGTTAAATTTTGTAGTGTTTTGAGCTAGAGATTAAAAAAAAAAAAAACTTAGTTTGCTCTAGATATGTCATGAACTTTTCCCAGTGTCGTTCAACGAAAACATGTGCTCTTTTAAACCTAGCTGAGTGCCTTCATGAGAGTCACTGGGTAGTATTATATACTAACTTTTTAAACATTTTCTGCAGAAATAGTTAAACTATCATACTTCTACAATATTTTGCTAAATTTGGTGTATTGTCCTTTTGAGCTTTCATATGTATTATGTCTAATTGAAAAATATACCTATTTAAATTTTAAGAGAATTACCCAAATACAACAAACTTTATCATTAAATAGTAGTCAATATAGCACACATTTATTTTTTCACAAGTCAGAAAGTTGGCGTCATTGGTTGAGCATTTATCTTATTTTATCTTTTCCCTTAAAATCTCTGAAGATATTTTCATATATACACAAAACAAAGTTACCTGTATTCACAAATTGACTTCAAAACACCTATTTTTTTTCATCCTTTTACTCCCACTTACCCATACCTGTAGTATAATAGTCCCTTGGAGAAATGCACAAAAGCTAAAATTAATTAAATGAAAATTATTATTTTTGTTGAGCACATTGCATATAGATATTCCTGGTCCTCAGGATGCTGGAGTACATATAAGTGTCTACATGTTATTTGGAAACAGAATGTCTTTACACCTATATTCCAATCAAGTGTGTGTTTACATTTTTCTTAAAACTCTGCCCAATCATTATCAAATTTTGCCGAAAAATATATATTTTATGTATCTGTTCTTCAAGCACCATGGTAACCAAAACTTTAATCCCATAGATTCTCACAAACATATAAATGACAGGCAGGATGAAAAAAAATCTTGGACAGTAACTGAAAAGTTCAGCTCTACAATGTACCCTTAAATTGATAGGACACTGGTATCTTAGTTTTACATTTCCAAATAAAGATGTTATAATAGCTCTGAATCCCCATGTAGAAACCAGGAAGGAACCGCTTTGCAAACCTTCAGAGTGTGGTTCCTAACCTGTATCTGTTGGCTTGTGTTCACAGCAGCTCTTAAACATTGCTTATCATTCCACCCACAGTGTCACACTGTGTCTCAGCTACTAGAGGACTTCATGCAATTTTCACCAGTTGCTTTATATCATTAGTACATCACACTTGAACTGGGCATGAACTAGGTTTATTTCAGCCTATGAAAAATCTAAAATTCAAAGAAAATTCAGTCTTGCTTAAGGGAACATAGAAAAGTAACAATTCTTGATATCACATGCCTCAAATGATCCATTTGAAACCATAGAGAATTACATTGTTTTGTGTGTCACTGTTCTAAGAGACAAAACATATTCGAACAGCTAAAACATCTTAAAATGCACCAAGCTTATGACATCTCAAACAAATCTTTAATTTCCTGTACATACTGCTGTAAGATAAAGTTATTTCCTGTACACCACTTTTACAAGCGGGTCTTATATTTCCTTTAATTTGACCAAGATAGACTATGAAACCTAGAGAAGGATAGAGACAGCTTGTGAATTTTCTCACCAGACAGAGAGCTTTCTCGTCTCTTATCTCTAGAAAATGACCTGCTATGGCTTCAGGAAAAGCTTCTCCTTCTTGGGGATCTGCTCTGATCTGGGGGAATCCTGCAGTAATCATCTCTAGGAGGAAGATGACCCCAAGAAGGAGGTGGGCCAAGATTCAGACTTCTCTTTCCACCATTGGACAGTTCCAATCTTATTTTTTAACAATTTTTTATTAGATGTTTTCTTCATTTACATTTCAAATGCTATCCCAAAAGTCCCTTATAACCCCCCACCACCCTACTCCCCAACCCACCCACTCCCACTTCCTGGCCCTGGAGTTCCCCTGTACTGGGGCATATGATCTTTGCAAGACCAAGGGGCCTCTCCTCCCAATGATGGCTGGCTAGGCCATCTTCTGCTACAAATGCAGCTAGAGACATGAGCTCAAGGGGTACTGGTTAGTTCATACTGCTGCTCCTCCTATAGGGCTGCAGACCCCTTCAGCTCCTTGCGTACTTTCTCTAGCTCCTCCACTGGGGGCCATGTGTTCCATCCAATAGATGACTCTGAGACTCCACTTCAGTATTTGCCAGGCACTGGCATAGCCTCACTAGAGTCGATCACTCTTACAGGGCAGACAGATAGTGTTCTTCCATCTAGCTCGAAGACAGCATCACCAGCATTTGGGGATCCTCAAATTTGATGACAGCAAAGCCAGGAGGGTTTCAAGCAACCCACACACTTAGGAGTGGTCCATAACAGCCAAAATCCAGTTCTAATCCAGTCTTGCTCCCATTATTTTCAAAATTTCCTGAATAAACCTTACAGTCCAAGGGACAGGAATGTCTCGGGATCAAGAACATCTTTCTAATTTCTTTCTAGTATTCATCGCCCCTGATCCCCAGCTTCCCAACCCTTTCTTCACATTCAAATGATGCATAAATGGTCCAAGTTAATTGAAATACTAGGAAAGTGACAATAAATATCTATTCTTTAGTTATCAGTGACTTAACAGTAAGAAAAACATGTCATTTTCTAGTTAAATCATGGAAACAATACTCCCAAAGTTTAAGGAATCCTTTGATATGGAGGTGCATTTTTCTTGTTATTATACTAGATATTTTTATGATCATTGTTACCAAATTAACTCAAATTCCTAAAACTTATTCATATGGATTTGTTACCACTGATAATCTCACTTGCCAAACTAAACACAAAATTTCCTTGATATATTAAACAAAGGGTACATAGGATAATGCTAACTATTTTAAGGGGAAAAACAAATATACAGAACAGGAATTCCTGGGCTATGTTTACTGCAAAGCAAGTATTAACAAAACAGAGACCATGAATTCCTTTATTGACAACAGCTCATTTATTGCAGGGAAGAAATGATTCAATTTGTAGATAAGGAGGTAACACATACAAACAGTTTTTTCATGAAGCTTGATTGCAAGCCACTGGTTTAATAGATACCTGTTCAAGTGTTGCTTTGAGTCTTAGTGAAATGCCAGCATTTTATAGCTTTTTCTAAAACCATTTTATTTAGTAAGCACAGATATGAGGCATTTATATTTTAAATTGCTATATGGTGGCTACATGTGTGTTGCATATTTTACCTAGTGTTTGCTTAGTACCATTAAGAATGTCATATTTAAGTCATCGATACTATTAGGCAATGTATCTTGTGCCAGATGTAGTATTTAGGGAAAACATTTCAGGGATCATAGACTTCATGTGTAGTCCACTTGGTTCTTGATGTTTTGTAAAGGAAAACAAGTGAAACAACCAGGAAATTGGATGATGTGAAACGATGGGACATTTTAACTCCCACTGTGCTTACAGTAACCGATATGTGAATTTTAAGGCTTATTTTCCATATGTCATATTTTTTAGATTTTTTATTTTATTTATCCAGTTCTTCTAAATGAGACACTGAATAATATCGTTCTTTAAAGTTAGTGGTGCTGCGAAAAGGTTATCTCTAGGGAAATATTAACATCCTTTCGTCTATTAGGATTATTGGATACAACTGTGTCTCTTCCATGGGTATTAGGGAACAGCTGAATTTGTGGTCAGCATATTTTTAGTTTACATTAATTTCTCCTATTTATATACAAATACATCTTATTTTTTGATATTTATCTAAATATTTTGTAAAGTACACAGAACAACTATTCTTTTCCACTTTATTCAATTAGCTACTTTTGTTCTCTTAAAATTTCAGTGTCATATTGCTAGAGGAAAAGAAATAATTACCTAGAAACATATATAATAGCATTTAAACATACTACTCATATATGGATATACATTCATGAGACATAAGATGTTTTGATCAAAACAGACTCTAGATAGATGAGTATAGTTTGAGGGGATTATAATGGGAATGAAAGATTCCTACTCAGTGACATGACACATCAAATACACTACACATATATCTACCATGCTGGCTGTGTATGCAAACCTAGTGTGTGTTTCATTCTATGAAACTATGGTACCTGTAACAGTGTATATTACATAATATACAAGTATGATAATGCTATGTCTTGACAATGTATTTGCTATACAAAATTATGTAGTGTGAATTCTAAGTTTATACCTTATACTTAATTTAAAAGCCTAACCTGTCTCTACCTTGTGGATACGGAGCAATCCTACACATCTCATATTTACTGTTACTTGCCTCATATTCTTTTTTGCTTGATTTAATCTTATAGAGGCTACATATATACTATGCACAGCAAAGTTTGCCAGTAAGCAAGCATGCCAATTAATAGAGATAGGAAACAAAGTTGGTTTAAGCAAATGAATCTGGAAGGTCAGTGAGCATTATCAGTCAAGAATACCCTGTTGCCCCCCCCCAAACCTCCTTGTTACCTAGCCTCCCTGTATCTGTGGTTGGTATGATTATCCTTTACTTTTCAGCTAATATCCACTTATAAGTGAGTATGTACTATGTTTGATTTTCTCAGTCTGAGTTACCTCACTCAGGATGATTTGTTTTTCTAGTTCCATGTATTTGACTGGAAATTTTATTATGTTATTTTAACAACTGAGTAATAGTCCATTATGTAAATTACTACATTTTCTTTATTAATTTTACAGCACTTAGATT
This sequence comes from Mus musculus, assembly GCF_000001635.26. Classification (NCBI taxonomy): domain Eukaryota; kingdom Metazoa; phylum Chordata; class Mammalia; order Rodentia; family Muridae; genus Mus; species Mus musculus. The sequence continues at coordinate 62,838,679 of NC_000086.7, forward strand.
TTTCCATGAGTACAGAGGATTTTCCAAGGATTAGAGGCATACAAATTCAATAAGGTTGTGGGTGCAATGGCAAACAAGTTTAGCTTGGTTGTGGATGAGAATTAAATGAAGCATGTTTTACTCATATTTCCCAAGTAATTTAGGGTGGCTAGAACTTGGTGATGAACACATAACTGAAGAAATTACAAGCAAAAATATAACTATAAAAAAGAACAGGTAGAAAATGTACTTACCTCAAGAAGTCCCTTAACTATTTCCAAACATATATCTCAACACAGAAAGACCTTCCTCCATAGAGAAGAATGTTCAATATTCATGATAAGTTAACAAGCAAGTATATAACACAAAATTGTAGGCCTGTGTACCAGAGGCTTCCACGGAGATCTCTGGCCCTGCTTGGTGCTGGAGTTCCAGTGAAGGGTAACAAGTGCCGGGAGGGAGGGGAAGTTGCTTCCACCACTTCTGCTGCTACATTTGGCTCCACCTCTGTCTTGTTGTGTCTTCCAGGCTACTCCACACCACCCTGCACTGAGTCAGGTCTAGCTGGGCTGACACAAGACTGACTAGTCAGTGAGGAGTGCAGCGGAGCTTCAGGCATCACTTCCAGAGAACAGACCTCTTCCTAAGGGTTAACAGCTCTTAGGACAGAAGGTTCCGATGACAGAATAGTTCTTGCACAGCTTTATTCCTTCTGGATAGGGTTGTTATATAAAGTTTCAGGGTGGGTAAGTGTCTGACAACAGGTATCTCTCATTGGTTTGGTCTGAGAGCTTTGGGGAAACCTGATTTGCATGTGGGAGGGCTCCGTGCTACTCCTACATGACTAACGACCACATACCTCTCTGCAGGGTGGGGGCTATGGGAGACTGTAGCTACATGACAGGAGCCAGGGACCCAGGAGGCATGAAGGAACACCTTCTGTCCCATGCAGGTGGAAATTACCACCCACCAGATCACTGGGGTTCCAGACCTTTGGTCACCCAGGGAGCAGGCTGTCTGTGCACAGCCCACCATCCCACAGAAAATGAAATGGGAAACTTGACCTTGATATCTTTCTGAAGACAGTGGCTCCTGTTCAGCAAGAGCTTCATGGACATCCTCAACAGTGATCTAGAAACAAGTCTGGGATCCAGAAAGAACAGGACAGAACCACATATGTTTCATTGTGAAGAAGTTCCTTGGAAAGAGATGAGAAGAAAGTGGTGATGTATAGCTATACTCCTAACCATGTGTAGGTTCAGAGGAGTGTGTGTGTGTTAGTTTTGGATGAAATTTAGCTAAACTTTTGATGATTATTTTATGAACTTCTAAAATTTCATCTTTTGTACTTCAACCCGAGATTTTGCATTTTTAAAATGAGCTTGGATTAATTTAGTAAATAATTAAAATTATCTAAATAGAGTCACTATGTCATACTGCAATGTTTATAAAGTATACAACAGAATATGATAATATCTGATAGTTCCATACTCCTCATTCATGCTACCTGTCAGCAAGAAGTATGTGTAAATCTGTAAGTTCTGGTTATGGTAAGGGCTATCTACAGGTATATCTTACATTTGTACAATATTTTCACCTTTACTCTTTTTCATGTTTATAGACACCAATAGTCATTGGTTTACAGTAGCCTACAGTATTCCATACTTATTAGTAGTTTAATAGAATAGGATATGTCCTATAGTCTTGGAATATAACCTTTACTATCTGCCAATATACTCTCATATGTTCACATAATGTAAAATATGACTAATGACATATTTCTCATAATCTTTGCCCAATGTTGTATATATATGACAATATATGTGTTTGTGTGTATAGTACAAAAAGATTAAAAAAGTATGTCATTCTAAAATAAAATGTTTTTTCCTATAGGTAAACTAATACTGATTTGCTGAAATTTTCATGTACTAATCACTTAATATTATCTCAGTTTTGTTATTAGAATCGCAATTTTTGAGTCTGAACAGGTGAGAGGGTGCGCCAGAGAACCTGACAGCCTCTGGAACAGGCAGAAGCACAGAGGGGCTGAGGCAGCACCCTGTGTGGGCCGGGGACAGCCAGCCACCTTCCGGACCGGAGGACAGGTGCCCGCCCGGCTGGGGAGGCGACCTAAGCCACAGCAGCAGCGGTCGCCATCTTGGTCCGGGACCCGCCGAACTTAGGAAATTAGTCTGAACAGGTGAGAGGGTGCGCCAGAGAACCTGACAGCTTCTGGAACAGGCGGAAGCACAGAGGCGCTGAGGCAGCACCCTTTGTGGGCCGGGGACAGCCAGCCACCATCCGGACCGGAGGACAGGTGCCCGCCCGGCTGGGGAGGCGGCCTAAGCCACAGCAGCAGCGGTCGCCATCTTGGTCCGAGACCCGCCGAACTTAGGAAATTAGTCTGAACAGGTGAGAGGGTGCGCCAGAGAACCTGACAGCTTCTGGAACAGGCAGAAGCACAGAGGCGCTGAGGCAGCACCCTGTGTGGGCCGGGGACAGCCGGCCACCTTCCGGACCGGAGGACAGGTGCCCACCCGGCTGGGGAGGCGGCCTAAGCCACAGCAGCAGCGGTCGCCATCTTGGTCCCGGGACTCCAAGGAACTTAGGAATTTAGTCTGCTTAGGTGAGAGTCTGTACCACCTGGGAACTGCCAAAGCAACACAGTGTCTGAGAAAGGTCCTGTTTTGGGCCTTCTTCTTCGGCCAGGAGGAGGTCCAAATACAAGATATCTGCGCACCTTCCCTGTAAGAGAGCTTGCCAGCAGAGAGTGCTCTGAGCACTGAAACTCAGAGGAGAGAATCTGTCTCCCAGGTCTGCTGATAGACGGTAACAGAATCACCAGAAGAACAATCTCTAAACAGAGTCAACTATAACTACTAACTCCAGAGATTACCAGATGGCGAAAGGTAAACGGAGGAATCTTACTAACAGGAACCAAGACCACTCACCATCACCAGAACCCAGCACACCCACTTCGCCCAGTCCAGGGAACCCCAACACACCTGAGAACCTAGACCTAGATTTAAAAGCATATCTCATGATGATGGTAGAGGACATCAAGAAGGACTTTAATAAATCACTTAAAGAAATACAGGAGAACACTGCTAAAGAGTTACAAGTCCTTAAAGAAAAACAGGAAAACACAATCAAACAGGTAGAAGTCCTTACAGAAAAAGAGGAAAAAACATACAAACAGGTGATGGAAATGAACAAAACCATACTAGACCTAAAAAGGGAAGTAGACACAATAAAGAAAACTCAAAGCGAGGCAACACTAGAGATAGAAACCCTAGGAAAGAAATCTGGAACCATAGATTTGAGCATCAGCAACAGAATACAAGAGATGGAAGAGAGAATCTCAGGTGCAGAAGATTCCATAGAGAACATCGGCACAACAATCAAAGAAAATGGAAAATGCAAAAAGATCCTAACTCAAAATATCCAGGAAATCCAGGACACAATAAGAAGACCAAACGTACGGATAATAGGAGTGGATGAGAATGAAGATTTTCAACTCAAAGGTCCAGCAAACATCTTCAACAAAATTATTGAAGAAAACTTCCCAAATCTAAAGAATGAGATGCATATGAACATACAAGAAGCCTACAGAACTCCAAATAGACTGGACCAGAAAAGAAATTCCTCCCGACACATAATAATCAGAACATCAAATGCACTAAATAAAGATAGAATACTAAAAGCAGTAAGGGAAAAAGGTCAAGTAACATATAAAGGCAAGCCTATCAGAATTACACCAGATTTTTCACCAGAGACTATGAAAGCCAGAAGAGCCTGGACAGATGTTATACAAACACTAAGAGAACACAAACTGCAGCCCAGGCTACTATACCCAGCCAAACTCTCAATTATCATAGAGGGAGAAACCAAAGTATTCCACGACAAAACCAAATTCACGCATTATCTCTCCACGAATCCAGCCCTTCAAAGGATAATAACAGAAAAAAACCAATACAAGAACGTGAACAACGCCCTAGAAAAAACAAGAAGGTAATCCCTCAACAAACCTAAAAGAAGACAGCCACAAGAACAGAATGCCACCTTTACCAACTAAAATAACAGGAAGCAACAATTACTTTTCCTTAATATCTCTTAACATCAATGGTCTCAACTCCCCAATAAAAAGACATAGACTAACAAACTGGCTACACAAACAAGACCCAACATTTTGCTGCTTACAAGAAACTCATCTCAGAGAAAAAGATAGACACTACCTCAGAATGAAAGGCTGGAAAACAATTTTCCAAGCAAATGGTATGAAGAAACAAGCAGGAGTAGCCATCCTAATATCTGATAAGATTGACTTCCAACCCAAAGTCATCAAAAAAGACAAGGAGGGACACTTCATTCTCATCAAAGGTAAAATCCTCCAAGAGGAACTCTCAATTCTGAATATCTATGCTCCAAATACAAGAGCAGCCACATTCACTAAAGAAACTTTAGTAAAGCTCAAAGCACACATTGCGCCTCACACAATAATAGTGGGAGACTTCAACACACCACTTTCACCAATGGACAGATCATGGAAACAGAAACTAAACAGGGACACACTGAAACTAACAGAAGTGATGAAACAAATGGATCTGACAGATATCTACAGAACATTTTATCCTAAAACAAAAGGATATACCTTCTTCTCAGCACCTCATGGTACCTTCTCCAAAATTGACCACATAATAGGTCACAAATCAGGCCTCAACAGATTCAAAAATATTGAAATTGTCCCATGTATCCTATCAGATCACCATGCACTAAGGCTGATCTTCAATAACAAAATAAATAACAGAAAGCCAACATTCACATGGAAACTGAACAACACTCTTCTCAATGATACCTTGGTCAAGGAAGGAATAAAGAAAGAAATTAAAGACTTTTTAGAGTTCAATGAAAATGAAGCCACAACGTACCCAAACCTTTGGGACACAATGAAAGCATTTCTAAGAGGGAAACTCATAGCTATGAGTGCCTTCAAGAAAAAACGGGAGAGAGCACATACTAGCAGCTTGACAACACATCTAAAAGCTCTAGAAAAAAAGGAAGCAAATTCACCCAAGAGGAGTAGACGGCAGGAAATAATCAAACTCAGGGGTGAAATCAACCAAGTGGAAACAAGAAGAACTATTCAAAGAATTAACCAAACGAGGAGTTGGTTCTTTGAGAAAATCAACAAGATAGATAAACCCTTAGCTAGACTCACTAAAGGGCACAGGGACAAAATCCTAATTAACAAAATCAGAAATGAAAAGGGAGACATAACAACAGATCCTGAAGAAATCCAAAACACCATCAGATCCTTCTACAAAAGGCTATACTCAACAAAACTGGAAAACCTGGACGAAATGGACAAATTTCTGGACAGATACCAGGTACCAAAGTTGAATCAGGATCAAGTTGACCTTCTAAACAGTCCCATATCCCCTAAAGAAATAGAAGCAGTTATTAATAGTCTCCCAGCCAAAAAAAGCCCAGGACCAGACGGGTTTAGTGCAGAGTTCTATCAGACCTTCAAAGAAGATCTAACTCCAGTTCTGCACAAACTTTTTCACAAGATAGAAGTAGAAGGTATTCTACCCAACTCATTTTATGAAGCCACTATTACTCTGATACCTAAACCACAGAAAGATCCAACAAAGATAGAGAACTTCAGACCAATTTCTCTTATGAACATCGATGCAAAAATTCTTAATAAAATTCTCGCTAACCGAATCCAAGAACACATTAAAGCAATCATCCATCCTGACCAAGTAGGTTTTATTCCAGGGATGCAGGGATGGTTTAATATACGAAAATCCATCAATGTAATCCATTATATAAACAAACTCAAAGACAAAAACCACATGATCATCTCGTTAGATGCAGAAAAAGCATTTGACAAGATCCAACACCCATTCATGATAAAAGTTCTGGAAAGATCAGGAATTCAAGGCCAATACCTAAACATGATAAAAGCAATCTACAGCAAACCAGTAGCCAACATCAAAGTAAATGGAGAGAAGCTGGAAGCAATCCCACTAAAATCAGGGACTAGACAAGGCTGCCCACTTTCTCCCTACCTTTTCAACATAGTACTTGAAGTATTAGCCAGAGCAATTCGACAACAAAAGGAGATCAAGGGGATACAAATTGGAAAAGAGGAAGTCAAAATATCACTTTTTGCAGATGATATGATAGTATATATAAGTGACCCTAAAAATTCCAACAGAGAACTCCTAAACCTGATAAACAGCTTCGGTGAAGTAGCTGGATATAAAATTAACTCAAACAAGTCAATGGCCTTTCTCTACACAAAGAATAAACAGGCTGAGAAAGAAATTAGGGAAACAACACCCTTCTCAATAGCCACAAATAATATAAAATATCTCGGCGTGACTCTAACGAAGGAAGTGAAAGATCTGTATGATAAAAACTTCAAGTCCCTGAAGAAAGAAATTAAAGAAGATCTCAGAAGATGGAAAGATCTCCCATGCTCATGGATTGGCAGGACCAACATTGTAAAAATGGCTATCTTGCCAAAAGCAATCTACAGATTCAATGCAATCCCCATTAAAATTCCAACTCAATTCTTCAACGAATTAGAAGGAGCAATTTGCAAATTCATCTGGAATAACAAAAAACCGAGGATAGCAAAAACTCTTCTCAAGGATAAAAGAACCTCTGGTGGAATCACCATGCCTGACCTAAAGCTTTACTACAGAGCAATTGTGATAAAAACTGCATGGTACTGGTATAGAGACAGACAAGTGGACCAATGGAATAGAATTGAAGACCCAGAAATGAACCCACACACCTATGGTCACTTGATCTTCGACAAGGGAGCCAAAACCATCCAGTGGAAGAAAGACAGCATTTTCAACAATTGGTGCTGGCACAACTGGTTGTTATCATGTAGAAGAATGCGAATCGATCCATACTTATCTCCTTGTACTAAGTTCAAATCTAAGTGGATCAAGGAACTTCACATAAAACCAGAGACACTGAAACTTATAGAGGAGAAAGTGGGGAAAAGCCTTGAAGATATGGGCACAGGGGAAAAATTCCTGAACAGAACAGCAATGGCTTGTGCTGTAAGATCGAGAATTGACAAATGGGACCTAATGAAACTCCAAAGTTTCTGCAAGGCAAAAGACACTGTCTATAAGACAAAAAGACCACCAACAGACTGGGAAAGGATCTTTACCTATCCTAAATCAGGTAGGGGACTAATATCCAACATATATAAAGAACTCAAGAAGGTGGACCTCAGAAAATCAAATAACCCCCTTAAAAAATGGGGCTCAGAACTGAACAAAGAATTCTCACCTGAGGAATACCGAATGGCAGAGAAGCACCTGAAAAAATGTTCAACATCCTTAATCATCAGGGAAATACAAATCAAAACAACCCTGAGATTCCACCTCACACCAGTGAGAATGGCTAAGATCAAAAATTCAGGTGACAGCAGATGCTGGCGAGGATGTGGAGAAAGAGGAACACTCCTCCATTGTTGGTGGGATTGCAGGCTCGTACAACCACTCTGGAAATCAGTCTGGCGGTTCCTCAGAAAATTGGACATAGTACTACCGGAGGATCCAGCAATACCTCTCCTGGGCATATATCCAGAAGAAGCCCCAACTGGTAAGAAGGACACATGCTCCACTATGTTCATAGCAGCCTTATTTATAATAGCCAGAAACTGGAAAGAACCCAGATGCCCCTCAACAGAGGAATGGATACAGAAAATGTGGTACATCTACACAGTGGAGTACTACTCAGCTATTAAAAAGAATGAATTTATGAAATTCCTAGCCAAATGGATGGACATGGAGAGCATCATCCTGAGTGAGGTAACACAATCACAAAGGAACTCACACAATATGTACTCACTGATAAGTGGATACTAGCCCAAAACCTAGGATACCCACGATATAAGATACAATTTCCTAAACACATGAAACTCAAGAAAAATGAAGACTGAAGTGTGGACACTATGCCCCTCCTTAGAAGTGGGAACAAAACACCCATGGAAGGAGTTACAGAAACAAAGTATGGAGCTGAGATGAAAGGATGGACCATGTAGAGACTGCCATATCCAGGGATCCACCCCATAATCAGCTTCCAAATGCTGACACCATTGCATACACTAGCAAGATTTTACTGAAAGGACCCAGATGTAGCTGTCTCTTGTGAGACTATGCCGGGGCCTAGCAAACACAGAAGTGGATGCTCACAGTCAGCTATTGGATGGATCACAGGGCTCCCAATGGAGGAGCTAGAGAAAGTACCCAAGGAGCTAAAGGGATCTTCAACCCTATAGGTGGAACAACATTATGAACTAACCAGTACCCCTGAGCTCTTGACTCTAGCTGCATATGTATCAAAAGATGGCCTAGTCGGCCATCACTGGAAAGAGAGGCCCATTGGACACGCAGACTTTGTGTGCCCCGGTACAGGGGAACGCCAGGGCCAAAGGGGGGGAGTGGGTGGGTAGGGGAGTGGGGGTGGGTGGGTAAGGGGGACTTTTGGTATAGCATTGGAAATGTACATGAGCTAAATACCTAATAAAAAATGGAAAAAAAAAAAAAGAATCGCAATTTTTACTTTTAGTAAATGTATCTAAAAATAACAAAAATTTTACATCGAAAATTGAAAAGTAAGAACAATATTTCAAAATAGCTATATATGATATTATTTACTTATATAATGTGAATTAATTTCCAATGGATGGATCACTACTGTATGTGCAAAAAACAATTTCTACTATGATACACCATCTCAAAACTGCAAAATCTATTTCAATGTTAAAGTATAGCAGTATCCTAGTTTTCCATTTATGTTATTACAAATAGAAACATTCCCTTTCTAGCAATTCATTTCAATCCCAAGGATATTATATGATTTAAAATATCTACTATATTGACAGTTTTTGTCTTATTTATTTGAAAATGGCCTGTAAATTTTGAAGTATGTTCAATTGTTTCTTATAATAAAAACACCACATGGTTACCTTTAAAATAATGAATTTTTATATATTAAGAGACTGGTGATATAAGCTGTTGGTTCTTTGGCTCTTCATAATAATCATCTATCTAGTAATTCACCAAAGGTGTACATTTTGATTTTGTCTTGCTCAATTACCTCCATTAAGTACTATAGTATTTGGCACAAAACTAATTAACCTTTAGAATATCATTAATAAATAGTACGGAGGAAGACAATGAAAATTTAGTCATCAGGCTAAAGCTAATGCATTATTATTAGAAAGGGCAAAATTCTATTTTTTTAAATGACTACAGAATATCAGAGCAAGTGTGTTAAATCATTTGTTTACAGGAATCCATATCTGGAAGAGTAAGCTCCAACAATGGGTGGAGTCACTGCATCTGCATTAACTCAGACAAACACAGCAACATCAGGCCTTGTTGCAGTAGGGACTGTCATAGGCATACTTACTTGTTTTTAAGCCCTTATAGTCTGCAAAGCCATGAAACCTACATTTATTTTTCATCTTTAGAAAAATTCTGCTCAGTAAGTGGTTCAATCTCTCCATTTGAATGAGAAATAAGTTAACATGTCTGAAGATAAATGATTTCTCAAATATCATAGTTATAACCAGAGCCCAGTTTCTAACATTGATTACACCGGAAATCGTTTCCCAAATATCCAGATTCACCAATTTGTATAATAACCAAACATCAACCTTTTTTTTTTTTTTGAGTCTTGACTAGAGTTTATCTGAGTTTAGTATAGATCAGTTACAGGACAGCTCTCTGACACTTCTAATTCTCTTTAAGTTTATGTAAAGTACAAAGTTTTGATCACTTGAGTCATTAGAAAAAACTAACACTGACATTGAGAAGACAATCAGACATTGTGTAAAGTTAGCTAAATATTAGTGATAAGCTCTCACAACTTGAGGCCTATGACTTCCCCAGCTCTATTCTATTCTATTCTATTCTATTCTATTCTATTCTATTCTATTCTATTCTATTCTATTCTATTGTATTTATTCATTAATTTATTCTTTAGCTTGTCTTCCTTCCACTCACCAAAAGAGTTCCTAATAATTTTTTTATTTATTACATATTTTCCTCAATTACATTTCCAATGCCATCCCAAAAGTCCCCCATACCCCCCCCCCACTTCCCTACCCACCCATTCCCATTTTTTTTTTGGCCCTGGCATTCCCCTGTACTGGGGCATATAAAGTTTGTGTGTCCAGTGGGCCTCTCTTTCCAGTGATGGCCGACTAGGCCATCTTTTGATACGTATGCAGTTAGAGTCAAGAGCTCCAGGGTACTGGTTAGTTCATAATGTTGTTCCACTTATAGGGTTGCAGATCCCATTAGCTCCTTGGGTACTTTCTCTAGCTCCTCCATTGGGAGCCCTGTGATCCATCCAATAGCTGACTGTGAGCATCCACTTCTGTTCCGGGACTTTGCTTAATAAATTTAACTTTGCATGATGTACTAGGTTTCTTCCCTTAAAAGAGAAATACACTTCCTTATTGTTTCCCTATGAAAAAATTCAATGTTCCATGGCCAGAAAGAACAAATATTTCCAGCTTCATGTTATGCTCAGAAAGGATATATATATATATATATGTGTGTGTGTGTGTGTGTGTGTGTGTGTGTGTGTGTGTGTGTTCAGAGGCACATAGAGACTTTCAAAGGCATACAGTGGTGTGAAACACAATGGTTTGAAAAAGTGTCCTCCACTGTCTCAAGCATTTGAACATTTGGCGCTCTGTCGGCAGAACAGCTAGGAATGTTTTGGAGCAGTCTTTTGGAGAAGGTGTGTTATTAATGGAGGGATTTGAGTATTTCCTCCTTCCATTTTGAGTTTTCTCTTTGTTTAGTGTATGTCATTCAAAATGTGATTGTCATCTTCTGATTGCAGGCTGGCCTCTGTTTTAAAATTGTGTCATTTATCCATTTGGAACAATAAGCTCAAAGACACTCTTCCCTCTATAATTTGCCGTGGTAATGATGGTTTATCCCCAAAACAGAAAATTAATACATGGAGTTATTATACACATTCCAATCAAACACCACACACACACACACACACACACACACACACACACAAACACACACACAATATACACACAGAGCCCTCACCATTTTTACCACTCCTTGATGAGTTAGAAAAAATAAAACAATTTCTCTTTCAAAACAGGCCTGTACCATTGTAAGCTTCCAGAGACTACATGTCAACAGAACAAACAAAACGTTTAGTTTAATCTTGTGATATCATTCACATTTGAATATGACATTTAATATATAGTTAGTCTAGGAAGGGAATACTTTTATGGTAACTTGGTAACTGTTGCTGAGTAGGCCTGACAATGGTGTTTACATTGATACCTATGATGCAGATATTTATCACTGAGTCTTTAATAAGAAGTGCATTTGAACTAATAATATATGAAAAATCTCATTTATCATATTATTGTACTTCTTTGCCAATCTTTGGATTATATAGAAACTCATTCTTACTGACAAACTTCATTGAAGAAACTTCATTTAATTGTATACGTTTTCTTGTCTAGATTATGAAAATGACATGCATAAATTTTTTTAATGGAAGAAAACTAGACCAAGCATCAATGTTTTTTTAAAACAAAAGTATCATATGAAATTATTTACCAAAATTAAAATAAAAAAAATGCATTAATTAGTTAGAAAAACCTTTGCAAATACTGCTCATTTGATATGCATGAAGCACTTTAGTTCATAAATAATGTCATGGTTAATATGATTTAGAAATGAAACAGATATCATTACTTGGCATAAAAAAGTTCATAGATAATGTATCCCAATTTTAAATGAGAATTACTTTTTCCTTCCAAAGTAATATCTGGAGCCAGATTTTATGCTTGAATATGACTCCAAATGACAACAGAAGTTTTTAACCTCTTCACATATTACAGATGAATTCCATGCTATTTATATCTGAAATACTATCTGCATGTCATATCTCATGGTACTGTTTTAAATGTTTATTTTTATGTCTGACTCAAATACTCAAATATGCAGGCTCAGAGTTAGACAGTTCTTTGGCATTCTATATACTTTCTAGAAGATGCAGCCATTTATCTGAGTGCTGGTATGTTTAAATAAGGAAAGACTTCATAGAATAAAAGTATTTTTACCACAATTCTATAAGCAATAATTATGAAATTTATGGCAACAATGTCATAAGAACCAGTAATGTATTAATTGCACAGATTTTATTTGATAATAAAACAGTTTGAAATATTTACTGTACAATGTTTACTTGTATAAAAATTCAGCAATAAAGGAAGAGATAGTAGGAAGAGGGAAGGATAATGCTAATGATGCTTGAAAAAGCCTTAAGGTATATCAAGTTGCACTACTTGGGCAGCTAATTGAAGTGGAAACTTCTAGTTCTTTGGAAAGTTAGTTATGTCAAATGATGTTATGCTGGGGCACACAGGTGAAAGGATGTCTTGCTAAAGCAAACACATGAAAGATTGTCTTCCTGAAGCAGACACAGGTGAAAGGATCTTTGCATATAGCAAACACATGAAACGACTCTTGATGAATGAGTATAAGTATGACCCCCACACAGTGGGAGATGAGCACTTAGCTTTGTTTTGTTTTGTTTTGCCTCACTATTCTTCACCAAAGATGTGCAGGTATTGTTTCACCCTACATAGTATTGTTGAGCTCAACTTGTGGTAATGCTGCTATTGAGAGAAACTTACCAAAGAACTGCTCGTGATGTTTCTGCTTCAGCCGGCTGCTTTCCTGGCCTCATCTCAGACTGGTTGGTGACCCTGGCAATTTCTTCAGGATTGAACTACAGCTGCCTGGTGTCTGCTTGCTGGAAGGACTGAACCTTAGCTACTGGATCTTGCTTGGTGTCTGCCTGCCTAGAGGACTGGTCTGTAACTGCTGAGTTATATTTGGTGATTGCTATGGGATTGAACTGCCACCAAAGAAGATGGAGCTTTCTCCCAAAGAAGTGTTGTTGGACAAGTCCACTCCCCCTATATCTTAATAACTTCTCTTCCACTATCGATTCTGGATGGTGGGCTAGTGGAGAGGTTGAACCCTTATTAAAAGGAGGCTGTGAACAATTTATGCCTACAGAAAATGTTCCCTAAAAGAGCCACAGAGTATCTAACAAAAACTTCAGTACCAAGAATGAATAACTTTTGAGTTGTCCAGAGTAGTCCAAATGACCCTTCCCAAATACAGGCTATTGCTGTTGCACTTGATTGCACCCTTCCATGTGAGGCAAGGTAAGTTTCTCTTGCTGAAGATTCCATATACTTTGTTTAATATTTACTTATTCCATGTATGTAATTACACTGTCGCTGTCTTCAGACACACCAGAAGAGTGCATCAGATCCCCATTAAAGATGGTTGTAAGTCACCATGTGTTACTGGGAATTGAATTGAGGACCTGTGGAAGAGCAGTCAATTCTCTTACACTTTTGACACTGGGCTCAAAATATTCCAGCTAGAATATCTAAAAGTTTCCTTCTTGAGTACTATTGTTCACACTATAAAAAGATGCTCTATAAACTCTTAAGGAAGGAAAGGCAGTTAATAGTCTCACTCAGCAGTGATGACTATGACCTACAATGAGTGCCACTGTAGGATATCTTTAAATGTATGAAAAAAAATTGACAGTTAACAACTATATAGTAATACTTAAGGGCCACTCAATATAGGAGGACATCATGCCCTGTATTAGAAATTAAGCCAAGAAGCTGAGGATAGCAATGTTACAGATCATAGAGGAGAATCTATTATAGCATCACTTTATAAGACCAGAATAATTCTTTTTTAAAATATTTTTTATTAATTAGGTATTTTCTTCATTTACATTTCCAATGCTACCCCATAAGTCCTCCAATACTCCCCACTCCCTCCCCCCTACTCCCACTTCTTGGCCCTGGGGTTCCCCCGTACTGAGGCATATAAAGTTTTCAAGACCAAGGGGCCTCTCTTCCCAATGATAGCCAACTAGGTCATCTTTTGATACATATGCAGCTAGAGACACGAGCTCGGGGGTTACTGGTTAGTTCATAATGTTGTTCCACCTATAGAGTTGTAGATACCTTTAGCTCCTTGGGAACTTTCTCTAGCTCCTCCATTGGGGACCCTGTGATCCATCCAATAGCTGACTGTGAGCCTCCACTTATGTGTTTGATAGGCCCTGGCATAGCCTCGCAAGAGACAGCTATATCAGGGTCCTTTCAGCAACATCTTGCTAGTGTGTGCAATGGTGTCAGCGTTTGGGGGCTGGTTATGGGATGGATCCCTGGGTATGGCAGTCTCTAGATGGTCCATCCTTTTGTCTCAGCTCCAATCTTTGTCTCTGTAACTCCTTCCATGGATGTTTTGTTCCCACTTCTAAGAAGGAGCAAAGTGTCCACACTTTCGTCTTCATTCTTCTTGATTTTCATGTGTTTTGCAAATTGTATCTTGTATCTTGGGTATTCTAAGTTTCTGGGCTAATATCCACTTATCAGTGAGTACATATCATGTAAGTTCTTTTGTGGTTGGGGTACCTCACTCAGGATGATGCCCTCCAGGTCCATCCATTTGCCTAGTAATTTTCTTTCTTTCTTTCTTTTTTGTATTTTTTTTGAGACAGGGTTTCTCTGTGTAGTCACAAATAATATAAAATACATTGACGTGACTCTAACTAAGGAAGTATGATAAAGTTTTTATCTGTAGGATAAAAACATCAAGTCTCTGAAGAAAGAAATTAAAGAAGATCTCAGAAGATGGAAAGATGTCTCATCCACCCTGACCAGCAGGAAAGACACAACACCACGTTTTCCTTCTTCAAGCAGGTTTATTCAGGAACACTTTACATTGCAATGCAGGAACAGAATGGGAATCCACCAAACAACCCTGGGTCCTGCCTTAAATACCCTACTGACCCTCCCAATCACCCCAGTCATGTAGCAGCAGTCCATTGTTTCACAGCAAGTGACGATACCTCAGGCGAGCTGACAAGGCATGGCATCTCCACAGTTCAAGCAGCTGGGATGTGGCTAAGTCAAAGGTAATTAGGAAGTCAGGCGCAGGTCATAAGACCTGGCAGCCATCCTGGGCACCATCTTGGGGCGGTAGCCGCACCTGCTCCTCACAGAAAGATCTCCCATGCTCATGGATTGGCAGGATCAATATAGTAAAAATGGCTATCTTGCCAAAGGAAATCTACAGATTCAATGCAATCCTCATCAAAATTCCACCTCAATTCTTCAACGAATTAGAAAGGGCAATCTGCAAATTCATCTGGAATAATAAAAAAACCTAGGATAGCAAAACCTCTCCTCAATTATAAAAGCACGTCTGGTGGAATCATCATGCCTGACCTAAAGCTGTACTACAGAGCAATTGTGATAAAAACTGCATGGTACTGGTATAGCGACAGACAAGTAGACCAATGGAATAGAATTGAAGACCCAGAAATGAACCCACACCCCTATGGGCACTTGATCTTTCAACAAATGGTGCTGGCACAACTGGTGGTTAACATGTAGAAGAATTCGAATCGATCCATTCCTATCTCCTTGTACTAAGGTCAAATCTAAGTGGATCAAGGAACTCCACATAAAACCAGAGACAGTGAAACTTATAGAGGAGAAAGTGGGGGAAAGCCTTGAAGATATAGGCACAGGAGAAAAATTCCTGAATAGAACAGAAATGGCTTGTGCTATAAGATCGAGAATTGATAAATGGGACCTCATTAAATTGCAAAGCTTCTGTAAGGCAAAAGAGACCGTCAATAAGACAAAAAGGCCACCAACAGATTGGAAAAGGATCTTTACCTATCCTAAATTGTTCCTGTGTGACAAGGAGTCTCGCTGGCGAGGACACACACACAGGACACACTCGGATCCTTCTGCAGCAAAGCTTTAATGCATTTTGAGAGAAAGATAATCAGCTTCTGGGGAGGAGACCCAGAACACAGGAAACTCAGTCCTTAAATAGGCCTCGAAGAGCGATTGGAGACGTGTTTCACCCTGACTGGTTGCTCACCATCAGCCCAGATGACGCCATGGGACAGGCAGGGCACAAGGAATGGAAAAATACCCCAGCACATGCACAGACTACTTGTTTACCAGTTAGAACACCGGATGTCAGCGCCATCTTGTAATGGCGATTGCAAGGGCGGCTCCTCACACTAAATCAGATAGGGGACTAATATCCAATATATATAAAGAACTCAAGAAGGTGGACTCCAGAAAATCAAATAACCCCATTAAAAATGGGGCTCAGAGCTAAACAAAGAATTCTCACCTGAGGAATACCGAATGGGTGAGAAGCACCTGAAAAATTGTTCAGCACCCTTAATCATCAGGGAAATGCAAATCAAAACAACCCTGAGACTCCACCTCACACCAGTCAGAATGGCTAAGATAAAAAATTCAGGTGACAGCAGATGCTGGAGAGGATGTGGAGAAAGAGGAACACTCCTCCATTGTTGGTGGGATTGCAAGCTTATACAACCACTTTTGAAATCAGTCTGGCTTTTACTCAGAGAATTGGTCATAGTACTACTGGATTATCCTGCAATACCTCTCCTTGGCATATATCCAGATGATGTTCCAACCAGTAAGGAGGACACTTGCTCAACTATGTTCATAACAGCCTTATTTGTAATAGCCAGAAACTGGAAAGAACCCAAATGCCCCTCAACAGAGGAATGGATACAGAAAATGTGGTACATTTACACAATGGAGTACTACTCAGCTATTAAAAAGAATGAATTTATGAAATTCCCAGCATAATTCTTAAATGAAATTAAAACTATCCTTACATCTATACATAAGTATTGTTTTCATCCTTCATCAAAGAAGTGTCTTTTTGCGATAGATGAAATCCATTTCATAAACTACAAGTGGTTAAATGCAGAGATCAACTAGTCTAACACTGAAAGTACATCACAGAAAAAGGAGGTCGAAAAATTTAATGTTGGCAGTGAGATTTTGTCTCCTAGAAAATCCAAAGATATCAAAGATATCTGTCAATATCACTGACTAAAGATATGAAAAAGTGAGTATAACAGCAGGTAGGCTAGCACTGAAGGAGAGACATCTTAGAGTGCAGCAACCCTAAACAAAGAAATACATGTAATTAATGACTGTTAATAAAAGGAGAATTAATGTTTCCCAGGTATGAACCTCAAGATTGGTAATTCAATACCCAGTGGTCATTCCTAAAAACACATATATACAAGCAAAATTAAAAAGACTCAGCCGTATATATACATGTGTTTATGTATATGTATGTATAGGGTATGCTTGTATATACAGCACATACAATAACTAAATAAAAAGATGCTATGAAATTGAGAAGTTATGCGAACTGGTAAAAGATATTGGGGGAGGAAAGGGGAAAGGATGTAAATATATTTTAAATAAAAATAAAAATTCTTATATTTTTAAAATTATTTTCTTAATTCACTGAAAATTTATACAGTATATTTTAATACTATTCACCTACACACTCAAATTTTCATAAACCCCATCCTTACCCACCCAAGTTTGTTTCCTTTCTTTCCTTTGAGTTCAAATTTCATTATTTTTAATTTTTGAAATTGAAATATAGTTACATCAATTCCTCCTCTCCGTTCGTTCCTCCAATCCTCATATACTTTTCTTGATCTTTTTATCAAACACGTGGCTTATTCTTTTTTGTTTATTATCTATCTATCTATCTATCTATCTACCTATCTATCTACCTATCTATCTATCTATCTATCTAATCTGTTTTACTTTGATATATTTATTCCAAAATATAATTTCTCAGTTCATATAATGTTACTTATATCTATATGATTTCATGACTGTGCATAAACTGTTGAGGGTTCTTTCCTCAGTAAGACTGTTTTTCCTGCTCTTAGTATTCCTTGGTTGTGTGATTTGTTGTATCATTTATCTATGGGAAGGTGCCATGAGATTTTTTTGTTTTTTGTATTAGCTTATCTATTGGTGCTGAACTTTTCCAGGTCTTATTTAGACAGGCATAGTGTTGATACCTCATGTGTGAAACTCTGTAGCCACTTGTAGATAATTGTGTTTTTGTCAACTGGAGACAAACTCAGACTTATTTGTGAAGAAAGAGTCTTAACTGAGAAAATGCTCCAAGAGGCTGGCCTGCCTTTAGGCCTCTCTTGATTATCTAGTTTAATTTTTTGATTTGGGTGATCTCAGCCCAATGGTTGGTGCTGCTGACCAAGGAAGGTGGTTACTAAATGGTTACTATATGAAAGCATACTGAGCAAGTTAAAGAACAGGATAGTAGCATTTCCCCATGGACTTTGTTTCAGTTGCTGAATCCATCTTCCTATATTTTCTTGCCCTGACTTGTTATTAAGATGAATTACAAATGTAAAATTAATCCCTATCCTCATAAAGTTGTTGTTTGTCTTGGTGTTTTATCACAGAAAGAGGAACTCAGACTAAGAAAATTAAATTGTCGAAGCACATTTTCTGGTTATGTACTTTACAGTTTCCATCCCTATTCAGTGTTGTTATTCTCTAAAAATTAGGTGGAGGAATTTTTGTTAAATGTATCAGTTGAGGCTGGCTACCCTACAATTAATTGATCAGTGCATTTGTTCAAATTTTTATTAGATATTTTCTTCATTTACATTTCAAATGCTATCCCAAAAGTCCCCTATACCCCTCCCCCCCTGCCCTGCTCCCCTAACCACCCCCACTTCTTGGACCTGGCATTCCCTGTACTGGGGCATAGAAAGTTTGCAAGACCAAGGGGCTGATCAATGCATTTTTTAACAAGTTGTATTTTTCTGTAATGTTCTCTGTCTGTTGCAAAAAGAAGTTTCCTAGATGTGGCTTGTGCCATATCCTTATCTGAGGGTATGGGTAAGTTTTAAAATGTAATTAGGATATATGCCCATTTAGTAAAGTGACAGTTTTAGTTTTTTTCTCCAAAATCTAGAACTTCCCATCATTGAGTAGATAGCTATGCTTCCAGTACAAGGCATGCTTTCCATATTGTTGGGTGGACCTTCAGCCCAATTAGAGAGCTATGAATTACCACCAAAGCATATATGCCACTCTTCCCCCCTTGAAGTAATTGTTGATTATTGTTGCAATTTCTAGATGCCATAGCTATGTCAGAGTATTACTCAATTTCCCCTCTTGAAAATCTGCTCATGAAAGTCTCATCACTTTCTGGTTCCATGAAAATTCATTCTCAGAGAGACAACTTTCAGATTAGATCCATCTAAGAACCTGTGAGTCTTCTGTCAAATATCTGTAGTGTCTTCCTTAATAGGGCTTTACCTTCAACCTCTGGTAGTCAAAAATGGCACAAATACCATCCTATAATGTATTAAATCTTTCTTGTATTTCCCCCGCCAATGGCTTGAAATCTACTTCCCATTCATGATATTAGGGATTTTGTTTAATTAATTAAAATATAAATTTATGCAACACTTGATGATGGATAATGAATATATGTAATCAAGAATTAAAGGATTTATGTGTGTATGTGTGTATGTGTGTGTGTGTGTGTGTGTGTGTGTATCTGAAACTACATGTGGTATACCACCTGTGTGGTTGTGTGAGGAAGTAACAAGGTTTGTGGTCCCTTGGAAGTGGAGTTATAGGATAAACTGACTAGTTTTGTGTGTCAACTTGACACAAGCTAGAGTTATCACAGAGAAAGGAGACTCACTTTGAGGAAATGCCTCCATGAGATCCAGCTGTAAGGCATTTTCTCAATTAGTGATCAAGAGTGAGAGATCCTATGTTCCTATCTCTGGGCTGGTAGTCTTGGGTTCTCTAAAAAAAAGCAAGCTGAGTAAGCCAGGGGAAGCAATCCAGCAGGAAGAATCCCCCCATGGCCTCTGTATCAGCTCCTGTCTCCAGGTTCCTGCCCTGTGTGAGTTCTTGTCCTGATTTCCTTTGGGTTTGAATAGCAATGTGGAAGTGTAAGCTAATTAAACCCTTTTCTCCCCAACTTGCTTCTTGGTCATGATGTTTTGTGTAGGAACAGAAACCCTAAGACACAGGCTATGTTGAGCTGCCTGATATGGATTCCAGAAACTCAACCTTGTTCCATGTGAAACAAATTTAAGTCATCTGGAAGAGCAAGTACCCTTAAGCACTGAGCTATCTCCCCAGTTCCAATTAAATATTTAAAATAATTTCACTAAAGAAGGATGTTTTCTTTCTTTTTTACTGGATATTTTCTTTACTTACACTTCAAGGATTTTTCCCTTTCTAGGTCTTCCCTCTGGAAACTCTCTAGCCCATTCCCCCTCCCCTTGCCTCAATGAGGGTGATTTCCCCACCCACCTATCTACACCCATCTAACTGCCTTGGCATTCCCCTACACTGGGACATCGAACACCTTCAGTCCCAAGTGCCTTTCCTCCCACGGATGTCCAACAAGGCCATCCTCTGCCACTTATGCAGCCATTGCCATGGGTCCCTTCATGTGTATTCTTTGGTTGGTGGTCCAGTCCCCAGGAGCTCCGCGGGGGGAGGGGTCTGCCTTTTTATCCCTGCTGCTCCCTCCATGAGGCTGCAAAACTCCTCAGCTCCTTCAGTCTCTTCTTCAACTCCTCCATCATGGAGCCCTGCATTCATTCCAATGGTTGGCTGTGAGCATCTGCCTCTGTATTTGTCAGGCTCTAGCAGAGCCTCTCAGGAGACAGCAGTAACAGACTTCCATCAGCAAGCACTTCCAGGCATCCACAATATCATTCAAGTTTGGTGAATGTATATGGGCTAGATCCCCAGATGGGGCGGTCTCTGCATGGCCTTTTCAAGAGGGATGTTTTCTTAACCTTGAATCTACCAAAATCTGTAGAAAGACAATAACAATGAAGCTACCAAATATGTACCGTACCATATGTGATTATATCATTGGAAAGAATTGCTATAGCCTTGCCTAGGACTTATAGTACAGAACAGCCTTGACAATGACTTAATTATTTTGGCTTGTGTAAAAATGTCATAAAATGAGTGGCTTTTAAATAAGAAAATTTTCTCTCTCACTATTCTAAATATGAGGAAGTCCAAGATCAAGGTAAATTGAATGTCTGATGAAACTTTGCAGGAGAACACTTGACTTGCCTAACCTACTAACTTCATTATCTGAATGTGACTATATTGAAATAGCCTTCTATGTTGTCCACATTTTATTAGGATGTTGTAATCCAATTAAAACCTTAACGTTCTCTGCATTTGTTCCATATGGACTCATGCACACACGCTTCATCATAGTGAGAATCTGTGTGTGCTCTATAGTAGAAGTTTTAAAAATACAGCATGTTTTGTAGTGGTTTCTGTTGTGAAATTAATATTCTAGAATCAAATATCTTTATAATGAAGCTAGGTAAAGTTGAGCTTTAATTTTTGTAAGTACAAGTCTATAGCGCTTTTACCAGCTTTTGTTTGTCTTTGTTTTCGTACCAGATGTAGTGCTTTTTGGGGGTACTAAAGTCTGTTATTTAATAAATAGCATTATTTAGGACATTCATGACTCTTGCAAAGAAAGCATATTGAATCTATTTCATTTGAAGTTTGTCTGTGATGATGGCAACATAATATTTTTGGTGACATTTATCTCTTCTCATTGAAATTATTATAATCTACCATCATGAAACGTAGTACAATAATTTGGCAAAATGAACACTTCTTCTAGCTCTGTCCAGCAGCTGACTAAAACAGATGTAGGTACCCACAGCCAAACATTAGACCAAACTTGGGAAGTCTTGTGGAAGAATTGGGGGAATTATTGAGGGCCCTTGAGGGGATAAGGTCTCCACTGAGTGACCAACAGAGTCAATTAAACTAGACCCTTGTTGCTCTCAGAGTCCTAATCACCAACCAAAAAGTATACATGGTCTAGACCTAGACCCCCTGCTCATATGTGGCAGATGTATGTGCAGCTTGGTCTTCATGCAGGCCCCTCAACAACTGCTCCAGGTCTTACCCTGACTCTGTTTCCTACCTGTGGATCTGGTTTCCCTAACTTGTCTACCTTGTCTGGCCTCAGTGGGAGAGGATGTGCTTAGTGCTGCAGTGACTTGTGGTGCTAGAGTGGATTGGCACCCAGGGTGGACTTCCTCCTTCCCAGAAGTGAAGAGTAGTTGTGGGCTAGAGGGGCCTTGTGAGTTTTTAATGAGAAACAATTATTATGTTCTTCCTCTCCTGTGAGAGCACTTAGCAAATTGAAGCTTGTAATGCTCAATAGCACTAATCAATTGATCATTTAGCTAGACTGAGGTGATTGCTAATTAGTTATTGCAGATAAGCAAGTCCAAATACAAACACTAGGCCTATCAGCTATTAAGGGAAAATCAAAACAAAGCAAAGGTTTGGATGCATAGTTCAGGTACATAGTGATTAACAATGAAATAAGAACAAGGATCTCAAAACAATTAATCAAATTCATATAATTAGTCATCCATCAAGTATTAAGCAAAATTGAAAATGTCCCTATACTTTTTCCACAGGAAGCCAAAGGGACTTCTATTAACAAAAAAAGGAGCATGCTACTCTTCATACTTGAAAAACTATGCTTTTTACAACTATTCAGGGCCTGGAGAGATAGCTTGGTAGTGAAGGACCCCCGAAGGGAGACCCTCACTCAAGTCTCAGGGACCGTGAGCCCAGAAAGCCAAACAGTCAAGCTTGCTGCAAACACATGAGGTTTTAATGGCACACAAACCAGCATGCTGAGGCCGAGACTCATACACCACGCAGGGGTAGAGGAGTTCGACTCTGACCCTATTTTCCAGCAGGCTTATAAGGGCAAAAACCACAACCTAGGGGGAGGATAGGAGAGGAAATAGGGGAAGTCTAGGGACAGATATTTACTTCAAGGCACCTGGGACATTTGAAACATTTTGTGGTTGTTTTTCCCAAAAGTTCCGGGGAATTAGGCCATATGGCAGGGGGCTGGGGGGAGGGGTGTTCTCAGGGCAGTTAGTATTTTTTTATTCTTCATTAGTAAAAAGTGCTTGTTGCTCTTGCAGAGGAACAGAGTTCATTTCCCAGAGCATACATTGTGACTTACAGCAGTCTGTGACTCTAGTTCCAGGGAAGCCAGTGCCCCCTTCATGTTTTAGTCACACCAGGCATTTATTCAGCACACATACATATAGGCAAGTACTTACACATATTAAATAAAATAAATATTTTATTAATTAAAATTATTTAATATTAAGGTAATTTTGGGTTGCTTTTTTCCTATTTTCTCTTTTTAAAATATTTTTGTTGTTTGATAGTGTTATATGTTTGTATGGTGTGCTTTGATGAAATTGAGCCCCACTCTCTCTCCTCTAATCCCTCTACTATGTTTCCCAACACTTTATGGCCTCTTTTATTTTAGTGTGTGTGTGTGTGTGTGTGTGTGTGTGTGTGTGTGTGTGTATTTGTGTTCTCTCTCTCTCTCTCTCTCTCTCTCTCTCTGTGTGTGTGTGTGTGTGTGTGTGTGTGTGTTCGTATGTACATATTATTAGTACACATGCCTAAGAGAGGATGCCTTGAATGTTGGCATGGATGCCAAGAATTAAAGTTACTTCCTTGGCAAGATCAGTATGTACCCTTAACCATTGAATTATCTACAGCATTCATATGCTCTTTTAAAAGAACACTGACTTCACTATATGATATCATTAAATGTATGGATGAAGGACCATATGCTGAAGGAAACTGTACAATTCTATTATGGTGAGGAAATCACAACAGCTAGTGCTAGGTATGGCAGTTGGTAGAAACTTGAAACAGAGTGGACTGAAAAGAGTGTGAATCTCCAAAAGCAATCCTCCAGTAAGGTGGCTCTCTATGCAGCATCATCAACTGGTGTTCAAATGCTCAAATCAATAGACCTATATATGTGTGGCAAATACTATTGTAGTTCACTGCTTCTGGCCCTTCCACTCTTTCTTCCTATCCCTTCTACCATGATCATCTTTGAGCCTTGGAAAGGTATAGTATATATGTCCAGTTTAGAGATAATTGCCCATAATTTCTTATTCTCTACACCTTGATCTGATGTGGTATTTGTGATAATTGATGTTTATTACTAAAAGCAACTTCTCAAATTGGAGTTAAGAGATGCACAGACTTATAATTATAAAGAATAGAACTTTGTTTCATCTCTACTGGTTAGCTTTCATAGTGCAGAATGTTTCAATGTGCACTCTTCTGGAAGAAAAGAAATCAATTGCTTTACCAACTATGAACTCTGAGAGCTACAATAACACTTGGCTTACCCAAAGTATGTCTACTGGTGTAAAAGTGACTAAAATAATATATAGATAACCAACTACTTTCTGAATGGATTTAAAAATCACTTCAAAATACAGAACTCATAACTGTTATCAGCAACTCAGTTGAAAACCTGTGCTTCAATAGATCCTAGGTATTAGGGGAAATCTTAATACTTTTAACCTGCTAAATAGATTAATAAGCTCTATCCTTTTCTTTAAATGGCAATTTCCCAAAATGTATTGTAATTCAAAGCAGCATGTCCAGATCATGTCCACATTATAAGTTAGTCATGTGAATCTACCAATGATAACATGTATTTTATTTTTTTAGGAGTATTGCTACATGAAATTAGATTTGCCAGAAAATTGCAATTGCAGAATAAGGAGGTATGGATAACATATGATTTTAAATTTATTGGGTAACTAAACCATATAAACTCCTTGAGTATCATCATTTATTACATTAAAAAAAACATAAAAACATTGTTAGTCCACTTTTTGACACCTTTGGTGTAAAACTCCCGAATCTAAACTAGACATTACAGTTTAAGACAAACGATGACTTAAAAGCCATTTTAGGCAGCATGGAATTCAGTCTGTGTATTTCCAACAGTTTGCATATCACAGAACACATTGTACTTAGACAAATTTCTGTTTATTGTGGATGCCAAGAAGTATATGCTGATAAGAGCTTGATAAAGCTGTCTCCCAAGAGGCTCTGCCAGAGCCTGACATAGACAGTGGTGGATGTTTGCAGCTAACCATTGAACTGATCATGGGGTCCCCAGTAGAGGAGTTAGAGAAAGGACTGAAGAAGTTGAAGGAGTTTGCAACCCCATAGGAAGAACAACAATATCAACCAACCAGAGCTCCCAGGGACTAAGCAGAGGATGGCCTTGTTGGGCATCAATGGGAGGAGAGACCCTTGGTCCTGTGAAGGCTTGATGCCCCAGTGTAGAGGTATGTGAGGACAGGGAGGCAGGAGTGATGTTGTCACACCCTCATAGAAGCAGGTGGAGGGGGAATGGGATGGGGATTTCTGGGTGGGCAAAATCGGGAATTGGGATACCATTTGAAATGTAAATAAATAAAATATCGAATAAAAAACAATTTTTACTTTTTTCACTGAGCAATCAGGTGAGTAAACAAAACAAAACAAAACAAAATAAAAATAAAAATAAACAAAAAGAAAGAAACAAAATGATCTGCTGAAGACTGAAACACCATGGTATATTCTCAAAATTGTTTCACACATTTGTTCTCTGACCTTGGATAATTTACCCAAAACATTCTGACTCTGTATCCTTATCTTTAAAACACTTACAGACTCTGGATGTGTGATTAATTTTGAAATCTAAATACAAATGTTGTATAATAAATTTCTCCTCAGTATACTATTGTTAGTCCAATAGGTTGCAATATTTTATATTCATCTTTGGGAAACTTACTTATTAGTTTTATATACAATTTGAAATGGAACTTTTAAGTAACATGTATATAATAAATTAAGAAACTTTGGAAATGATGGTAATACAACACTAACTGTGATAGATTCTAAGTGTAGCCCATGTTTGGTTTTCCAAGTTAAAAATAATATTGTTTCAATTTTTAGTTGAAAATGGATTATTCTCTCGAACAATCATCTGAACTACCGTTTCCCCATTTCCCTGTCCTTCCAGTTCCATCCCACTACTTCTCTGCTCCACAAGACACATTTTCTATTATGTCTCCTCTTCAGATAAAAGCAGGCCTCCAAGAGATAACACCTAAATAGGACAAAACAAGATACAATAAGGGACAATGAGAGCCCTCATATCCAGGCTTGCCAAAGCCACCCAATAGGAGAAAACAAGTTCCAAGAGCAGGGAAAAGAATCAAAGATTGATCTGCTCCCACTGTTAAGATTCCCACAAAACCACCAAGTGAAGAGACATAGCATATATACAGAGGGTCTGGTGAGGCCCTGTGCTTACTATGTTGATACCTGTAAACTCATATGAGCCCTGCTTAGTTGACTCAGTGGGCCAAAATGAAATATTATGTATTGTATGAAAAGAGTCAAGGGTGAGAATATAGTGTTTTACTGTATGTGTCCCTGTTTATCTTACTTAAATCTTACTTAATATCACTCTTTAATATGATAATAGAGTGATCAAATAAGATTTAACCCTATATGTAAAGAGATAATTAAGGTAATCCATAGAGAACACATTAACATAATGTATCATTTGTAGTAAAATTTCAAGGAATCATTGTCACCAGAAAAATGAATACGGAAGAAAACATGAAAATGTGAAGAAGAGAAAGAAAAGAAGAAGAAAGAGGAGGAGGAAACAAATTATGAAAACAATAAAAATAATATTCAACATATATGTATGTGTATTAAAGGGACCTATTATTTTCTCTAAGAATCACATTCTTGTATGGTTCTGCCTAACTTAATTTTGTAAAATTACTACAATGTGACAGGATGATTGTATATGCAGATGATAAAAATGAGGCTCACACAGAAGATATATAAGTAATAGAAAATTATAGATACAGTATTTTATAGAAACAATTATAAGATGTTAATATTTTCTTTTTCCATGGTACATTTCATCTGATTTCTAAGACAAACATTAAAAAGTACTGCATACCCACTTTCATGCTTCAAATTTCTTTTTTTTTTCCATTTTTTATTAGGTATTTAGCTCATTTACATTTCCAATGCTATACCAAAAGTCCCCCATATCCACCCACCCCCACTCCCCTGCCCACCCACTCCCCCTTTTTGGCCCTGGTGTTCCCCTGTACTGGGGCATATAAAGTTTGCAAGTCCAATGGGCCTCTCTTTCCAGTGATGGCAGATTAGGCCATCTTTTGATACATATGCAGCTAGAGTCAAGAGCTCCGGGGTACTGCTTAGTTCATAATGTTGTTCCACCTATAGGGTTGCAGATCCCTTTAGCTCCTTGGCTACTTTCTCTAGCTCCTCCATTGGGAGCCCTATGATCCATCCATTAGCTGACTGTGAGCATCCACTTCTGTGTTTGCTAGGCCCCGGCATAGTCTCACAAGAGACAGCTACATCTGGGTCCTTTCAATAAAATCTTGCTAGTGTATGCAATGGTGTCAGCGTTTGGATGCTGATTATGGGGTGGATCCCTGGATATGGCAGTCTCTACATGGTCCATCCTTTCATCTCAGCTCCAAACTTTGTCTCTGTAACTCCTTCCATGGGTGTTTTGTTCCCAAATCTAAGGAGGGGCATAGTGTCCACACTTCAGTCTTCATTCTTCTTGAGTTTCATGTGTTTAGCAAATTATATCTTATATCTTGGGTATCCTAGGTTTGGGGCAAATATCCACTTATCAGTGAGTACATATTGTGTGAGTTTCTTTGTGAATGTGTTACCTCACTCAGGATGATGCCCTCCAGGTCCATCCATTTGGCTAGGAATTTCATAAATTCATTCTTTTTAATAGCTGAGTAATACTCCATTGTGTAGATGTACCACATTTTCTGTATCCATTCCTCTGTTGAGGGGCATCTAGGTTCTTTCCAGCTTCTGGCTATTATAAATAAGGCTGCTATGAACATAGTGGAGCATGTGTCCTTCTTACCAGTTGGGGCATCTTCTGGATATATGCCCAGGAGAGGTATTGCTGGATCCTCCGGTAGTACTATGTCCAATTTTCTGAGGAACCGCCAGACTGATTTCCAGAGTGGTTGTACAAGCCTGCACTCCCACCAACAATGGAGGAGTGTTCCTCTTTCTCCACATCCACGCCAGCATCTGCTGTCACCTGAATTTTTGATCTTAGCCATTCTGACTGGTGTGAGGTGGAATCTCAGGGTTGTTTTGATTTGCATTTCCCTGATGATTAAGGATGTTGAACATTTTTTCAGGTGCTTCTCTGCCATTCGGTATTCCTGAGGTGAGAATTCTTTGTTCAGTTCTGAGCCCCATTTTTTAATGGGGTTATTTGATTTTCTTGAGTCCACCTTCTTGAGTTCTTTATATATGTTGGATATTAGTCCCCTATCTGATTTAGGATAGGTAAAGATCCTTTCCCAATCTGTTGGTGGTTTTTTTGTCTTATTGACGGTGTCTTTTGCCTTGCAGAAACTTTGGAGTTTCATTAGGTCCCATTTGTCAATTCTCGATCTTACAGCACAAGCCATTGCTGTTCTGTTCAGGAATTTTTCCCCTGTGCCCATATCTTCAAGGCTTTTCCCCACTTTCTCCTCTATAAGTTTCAGTGTCTCTGGTTTTATGTGAAGTTCCTTGATCCACTTAGATTTGACCTTAGTACAAGGAGATAAGTATGGATCGATTCGCATTCTTCTACACGATAACAACCAGTTGTGCCAGCACCAATTGTTGAAAATGCTGTCTTTCTTCCACTGGATGGTTTTAGCTCCCTTGTCGAAGATCAAGTGACCATAGGTGTGTGGGTTCATTTCTGGGTCTTCAATTCTATTCCATTGGTCTACTTGTCTGTTTCTATACCAGTACCATGCAGTTTTTATCACAATTGCTCTGTAGTAAAGCTTTAGGTCTGGCATGGTGATTCCGCCAGAAGTTCTTTTATCCTTGAGAAGACTTTTTGCTATCCTAGGTTTTTTGTTATTCCAGACAAATTTGCAAATTGCTCCTTCCAATTCGTTGAAGAATTGAGTTGGAATTTTGATGGGGATTGCATTGAATCTGTAGATTGCTTTTGGCAATATAGCCATTTTTACAATGTTAATCCTGCCAATCCATGAGCATGGGAGATCTTTCCATCTTCTGAGATCTTCCTTAATTTCTTTCTTCAGAGATTTGAAGTTTTTATCATACAGATCTTTCACTTCCTTAGTTAGAGTCACGCCAAGATATTTTATATTATTTGTGACTATTGAGAAGGGTGTTGTTTCCCTAATTTCATTCTCAGCCTGTTTATTCTTTGTATAGAGAAAGGCCATTGACTTGTTTGAGTTTATTTTATATCCAGCTACTTCACCGAAGCTGTTTATCAGGTTTAGGAGTTCTCTGGTAGAATTTTTAGGGTCACTTATATATACTATCATATCATCTGCAAAAAGTGATATTTTGACTTCCTCTTTTCCAATTTGTATCCCCTTGATCTCCTTTTGTTGTCGAATTGCTCTGGCTAATACTTCAAGTACTATGTTGAAAAGGTAGGGAGAAAGTGGGCAGCCTTGTCTAGTCCCTGATTTTAGTGGGATTGCTTCCAGCTTCTCTCCATTTACTTTGATGTTGGCTACTGGTTTGCTGTAGATTGCTTTTATCATATTTAGGTATGGGCCTTGAATTCCTGATCTTTCCAACACTTTTATCATGAATGGGTGTTGGATCTTGTCAAATGCTTTTTCTGCATCTAACGAGATGATCATGTGGTTTTTGTCTTTGAGTTTGTTTATATAATGGATTACATTGATGGATTTTCGCATATTAAACCATCCCTGCATCCCTGGAATAAAACTTACTTGGTCAGGATGGATGATTGCTTTAATGTGTTCTTGGATTCGGTTAGCGAGAATCTTATTGAGGATTTTTGCATCGATATTCATAAGAGAAATTGGTCTGAAGTTCTCTATCTTTGTTGGGTCTTTCTGTGGTTTAGGTATCAGAGTAATAGTGGCTTCATAAAATGAGTTGGGTAGAGTACCTTCTACTTCTATTTTGTGAAATAGTTTGTGCAGAACTGGAATTAGATCTTCTTTGAAGGTCTGATAGAACTCTGCACTAAACCCATCTGGTCCTGGGCTTTTTTTGGTTGGGAGACTATTAATAACTGCTTCTATTTCTTTAGGTGATATGGGACTGTTTAGATGATCAACTTGATCCTGATTCACCTTTGGTACCTGGTATCTGTCCAGAAATTTGTCCATTTCGTCCAGGTTTTCCAGTTTTGTTGAGTATAGCCTTTTGTAGAAGGATCTGATGGTGTTTTGGATTTCTTCAGGATCTGTTGTTATGTCTCCCTTTTCATTTCTGACTTTGTTAATTAGGATTTTGTCCCTGTGCCCTTTAGTGAGTCTAGCTAAGGGTTTATCTATCTTGTTGATTTTCTCAAAGAACCAACTCCTCGTTTGGTTAATTCTTTGAATAGTTCTTCTTGTTTCCACTTGGTTGATTTCACCCCTGAGTTTGATTATTTCCTGCTGTCTACTCCTCTTGGGTGAATTTGCTTCCTTTTTTTCTAGGGCTTTTAGATGTGTTGTCAAGCTGCTAGTATGTGCTCTCTCCCGTTTCTTCTTGGAGGCACTCAGAGCTAGGAGTTTCCCTCTTAGAAATGCTTTCATTGTGTCCCATAGGTTTGGGTATGTTGTGGCTTCATTTTCATTAAACTCTAAAAAGTCTTTAATTTCTTTCTTTATTCCTTCCTTGACCAAGGTATCATTGAGAAGAGTGTTATTCAGTTTCCACGTGAATGTTGGCTTTCCATTATTTATGTTGTTATTGAGCATCAGTCTTAGGCTATGGTGGTCTGATAGGATACATGGGACAATTTCAATATTTTTGTATCTATTGAGGCCTGTTTTGTGACCAATTATATGGTCAATTTTGGAGAAGGTCCCGTGAGGTGCTGAGAAGAAGGTATATCCTTTTGTTTTAGGATAAAATGTTCTGTAGATATCTGTCAGGTCCATTTGTTTCATAACTTCTGTTAGTTTCACTGTGTCCCTGTTTAGTTTCTGTTTCCACGATCTGTCCTTTGAAGAAAGTGGTGTGTTGAAGTCTCCCACTATTATTGTGTGAGGTGCAATGTATGCTTTGAGCTTTACTAAAGTGTCTCTAATGAATGTGGCTGCCCTTGCATTTGGTGCGTAGATATTCAGAATTGAGAGTTCCTCTTGGAGGATTTTACCTTTGATGAGTATGAAATGTCCTTCCTTGTCTTTTTTGATAACTTTGGGTTGGAAGTCGATTTTATCCGATATTAAAATGGCTACTCCAGCTTGTTTCTTCAGTCCATTTGCTTGGAAAATTGTTTTCCAGCCTTTCACTCTGAGGTAGTGTCTGTCTTTTTCCCTGAGATGGGTTTCCTGTAAGCAGCAGAATGTTGGGTCCTGTTTGTGTAGCCAGTCTGTTAGTCTATGTCTTTTTATTGGGGAATTGAGTCCATTGATATTAAGAGATATTAAGGAAAAGTAAGTGTTGCTTCCTTTTATTTTTGTTGTTAGAGTTGGCATTCTGTTCTTGTGGCTGTCTTCTTTTTGGTTTGTTGAATGATTACTTTCTTGGTTGTTCTAGGGCGTGATTTCCGTCTTTGTATTGTTTCTTTTCTGTTATTATCCTTTGAAGGGCTGGATTCGTGGAAAGATATTGTGTGAATTTGTTTTTGTCGTGGAATACTTTGGTTTCTCCATCTATGGTAATTGAGAGTTTGGCCGGGTATAGTAGCCTGGGCTGGCATTTGTGTTCTCTTAGTGTCTGTATAACATCTGTCCAGGCTCTTCTGGCTTTCATAGTCTCTGGTGAAAAGTCTGGTGTAATTCTGATAGGCCTTCCTTTATATGTTACTTGACCTTTCTCCCTTACTGCTTTTAATATTGTATCTTTATTTAGTGCATTTGTTGTTCTGATTATTATGTGTCGGGAGGAATTTCTTTTCTGGTCCAGTCTATTTGGAGTTCTGTAGGCTTCTTGTATGATCATGGGCATCTCTTTTTTTATGTTTGGGAAGTTTTCTTCTATTATTTTGTTGAAGATATTACCTGGCCCTTTAAGTTGCAAATCTTCATTCTCATCAATTCCTATTATCCGTAGGTTTGGTCTTCTCATTGTGTCCTGGATTACCTGGATGTTTTGAGTTAGGATCCTTTTGCATTTTGTATTTTCTTTGACTGTTGTGTCGATGTTCTCTATGGAATCTTCTGCACCTGAGATTCTCTCTTCCATTTCTTGTATTCTGTTGCTGATGCTCGCATCTATGGTTCCAGATCTCTTTCCTAGGGTTTCTATCTCCAGCGTTGCCTCGCTTTGGGTTTTCTTTATTGTGTCCACTTCCCCTTTTAGTTCTAGTATGGTTTTGTTCATTTCCATCACCTGTTTGGATGTGTTTTCCTGTTTTTCTTTAATGATTTCTACCTGTTTGGCTGTGTTTTCCTGCTTTTCTTTAAGGGCCTGTAACTCTTTAGCAGTGCTCTCCTGTAATTCTTTAAGTGACTTATGAAAGTCCTTCTTGATGTCCTCTATCATCATCATGAGAAATGTTTTTAAATCTGGGTCTAGATTTTCGGTTGTGTTGGGGTGCCCAGGACTAGGTGGGGTGGGAGTGCTGCGTTCTGATGATGGTGAGTGGTCTTGATTTCTGTTAGTAGGATTCTTATGTTTGCCTTTCGCCATCTTGTAATCTCTGAAGCTAGCTGTTTTAGTTGTCACTGTTAAGAGCTTGTTCTTCAGGTGACTCTGTTAGCCTCTATAAGCAGACCTGGAGGGTAGCACTCTCCTTAGTTTCAGTGGGCAGAGTATTCTCTGCAGGCAAGCTCTCTTCTTGCAGGGCAGGTACCCAGATATCTGGTGTTCGAACCAGACTCCTGGCAGAAGTTGTGTTCCACTCACTAGAGGTCTTAGGATCTCGTGTGGAATCCTGTGTGGGCCCTTGCGGGTGTCAGGCGACTCCGCTGGCAAGGTAGCTCGGGGCTCGACTGGAGCGGAAGGGGTTTGTGCCCCAGATCAAGCCCGGGTAGCCTGCTTCCCTATGTACTGCAGTCTCAGGTTCCGCGCGATTGGATTAGGGCAGGCGCTGTGTTCCACTCACCAGAGGTCTTAGGATCCCGCGGGGAGCCCCGTGTGGGCCCTTGCGGGTGTTGGGCAAGACTCTGCTCTGCTTCAAATTTCTTATCTCAGAGTAAATAACTGTTGAAAGATAACCAAGTCCACTTACCTATTTTCCACGTATAGCTACTATCTTTCTATAATAACAATACTGATAATTTGTAACTAAGATCCTATATAACACATATCTATAAATATTACCATATAGTCAAATAGAAAAGGGTGACAACTTCAAAAAAAAATAATTGCTGAGTAAGGTTACAAACTATGGTATACTGCTGGGAAGACAAATGAAATAATCATGCATATAAAAGAATAAAGTAGAGGTGCATAATGAATCAATTCAAAATAAAAGAGAAAACTAAAAAAAAAAAAATCCTTACCTCTTTTTAAACTCTCAAATAGCTCTATAGATAAGTAATATAACTCTAGCCTACAGAGAAAAATTGAAGCTCATAACTTAAGATATTTGTTTCTATGACTGAACATGGTTGATATTTAAACCTACATATGTGTTCTGTAAAGCTCAGTACTATTTTCACACCATTAGGCATATGTACAATTAATATCAGAAGAAAGTGAAAAGTATGCCTTTTGTGTTTCGCTTTTTTGTCTGTTTTCTAAGTATTCAGTGATAAGTAGATTTCAGAATTCTAATCTAACATTCCTTTTCTGTTTGAGCAGCCAGCATAGCACATTCATGAGCCATGAAACATAGCCAATATAAAAGAGGTTTCTAGCCTAGTTTGGGGGAGGGTGCTATTTGGAACTCCCTCATCAACAATGCATATAGAAACATCCCACAAGTGACAGTGCTTTTCCTTTTTCCTAATAGCTTCCAGGAGTAGCACTATCCTGCCATAAAAGATATTCCCTTTCTTCTTAAACAAATTATGATAATTACATTTTTAATTACGTTATAAAATAAAATGTTTCCATATGGCTTTTAAATATATCCTTCATTTTGGTTAATCTTTTCCCTCCTGTCCCCTTGCCTGACACATGTTCAGGATTTTCTCCCTCTTTAAGCTTTTCTGCTCACACTATTTGCCCTCTCTATCTTCATTTTCATAGTATTATCTGTCAACGAATTATATGAAATGCAATGCCAATTTATTAATAAACTGTCAGGTAGGATGAGTCCACTTATTCCACAGTAACAAGACTCTTGTGAAAGAAAAAAAAAGAAAAAAAAAACCTCACTGACTAGATGCTTGAACTGCTCCACGGGAAATGATTTATCCTTGATTCTGTGATGCTAGTTAAAAACATACATGGATATATGGCTAAGATGGCTCAGTGAATAAAAGCACTTTCCCAAAGCCTCTAACTGGTTATTCCCTTGAAACTATGTGGTAAAAAGAGAATTTCTTCAAGTTGTCCTCTGTTCTCCACATAAGCATGCTGGCATGTATACACATGCACACACATACACATACACACACACACACACACACACACACACACAAATAAATAAATAAATAAATAAATAAGTGAATGAATAAATGGATTAATTAATAAAATATAGTTAGGGAGGTAATGAGTTCTGAGATGGGGAGCTTATTATTATTTTGCTAAACTTAGTGTTAGGGGTTTTTTTTATATATACATGGAGATGAAATTCAGTATTAGACTTGGTCAGGAAAGTCTCTTTTTCTTTGCAGTGAATGGTAGTGAATGCAAAGACTATTATTAACTACCAAGGGATCTGAAGATAAATAATGTTTAAATGCTCAGTCTTTAACAAGACACTTATACTTCCCTCTCTATAGTTTAGGGAACATTGCAGAAGACTAGAGGGAAAGAATTGGATAACCAGAAATAGAGAGATAACAACTTCTGGGCATGACACAGTCATCACAACCATGAATAAAGTAGTTAATCATGGATGGGGAAGGAATTCCTGGGGCCATATCCCTTTGTGCTAAACTTTTGGCTATTGATATATTATGAGAAATGGCAGTTATTTTCTTCAATTGTGTACCTACTTATTAACTGAAGAAATTTCAGTGAATAGCTACTTATCTGTGGTCAGGCATAGGACCTTATGTAAACTCAAGGAGTCACAAATCAAGACAAATCT
This sequence comes from Mus musculus, assembly GCF_000001635.26. NCBI lineage: Eukaryota > Metazoa > Chordata > Mammalia > Rodentia > Muridae > Mus > Mus musculus. Next base: position 62,873,763 of record NC_000086.7, read on the forward strand.
AATTTGTAGGGAAAGGAGTGGTTTGACAATGGTGGAAAGGATATAAGAGAAAATCTAGGGCTAGAACAAGCAGAATCTATTTTATGCATGTAAGAAATTGTAAAGGCATGATTTAATTAGTAAGAAATTGCTAAAATTGTCTATATGAACTCTGTCAGGAATGGCAAAATAGTAGATTCAATGCTAAATAAAAATGGACAATTTTATCTGTAGGATAAGTATAGTGGGAATTTTGATGAAGTCTCTAACCATTTAAGTTACAGAGCTGATGAGCCAACAAATTTTAAATAATAGAGTTTAATAATTGTTGACAGTGCAATACTTGCACTAACCTTTAGCATTTAAATTTGGGTGTGTGGGACATTGGTACAGGAGCAGTTTATCTTTCTCTTTAGATCACAATGCTTCGGGTTTCAGGTAATTCTCTTATGATATACAATTGGGAGTCACACTCCCAAGCTTAAAGATTCTTTCTTTGAGCCCACCTCAGTTTTCTTTCCTCTGCTGGAATGTATTACTTTTTCCCTCTGCTAAACAAAACTCACATTTAAGACTCAAACCAAATATTGTTCCTGATCTAATTAAGAGTATATATATATATTCTATAAATACTTTAATATCTATATATAGATATATTCTATAAATACTTTAATATCTATTAAACTGAAGTGGGTCATTGAAAATTTAATTTTATGGTTACACAAAATAGAGTATAGGTTTCTTTTTTAGTTTGAGACTAGTTTTTCAGATTTATTCCTCTCCAGCCATGTATCTTCGCCATGTATGTTCAGTACATATAACATAATTTAGGGCCATAACTGTCATATTAGGTTGATGTTGCATCCTTAAATCTTAATATATTTTAAAACTGCTACAAAGAATAATAAATATTTTAAATGTTTTTGTATGAGTGAATCCACAAACATGTTTTAAACATGAGAGGCAAAGCTATTTTCTTAAGCAATTTATAAAAGCAGAATTAATTATGTAAAGAATAACCTCTTAATTCTGTAATATTCTTTACCAGACTAGAATATGAAGTGAGTTTTATGGATTTAAAACAGTTTTCTAATAGGGTATAGAAATATGACAAGAACCCAAGTTAAAATAGCTTGCAAAGGCAAAGGGCTTTAATACAATCTCTGATAAGGGTGATAGTGACACTATTTGGAGAACTTTTTCACACGTTAAACTTGCATCTCTGTAAAACATTTGATTAATGTTCCAGACTTAAATTTCAATTCAATAAAATAAGAGTTGAATTTTGCAGTCATTCTGCTGAGCTAAAAATTTTGTAATGACAGCTATTGCACACACAGGCTATTGTACTTACTTGGTAGAAAAGTAATACATAACTTCTCCCACAGTCTTCCAAGAGGAATTGGATGTCACATATTAACAGTATTTATTGCATAGTTCCTGTGTTAGAATCCTTTGGGAACAGCCTTATTCAGTTGAGGTCACTGCTTTTCCACTAACAATAATGTGTCCTTCGCCTATGCCTGAACTAAACTGGAACAGGGTAGTATTGTATTTAGAATGATCACAGTACTGGTGAGAGGAAATGAGAAGTGAGTTGGTGTTTTGGAGGTAAAGTCATTCTAGCTCTAACCAACTGCTTTCAAATATCTCTCTTCTGAAACATCTAAATCTTACACAAAATAATATTCTAATAAACATTATTTTGTTAAATATTTTTTTTTATTTTTTATACAGTACATTTAAACATTATTTTGTATACATATGCACTTACATTTTTTCTTTCTCTAAAATTGTTCTAGATCCTCCCATCCTTCAAAGTCACTCACTTTTAAGCCTCTCTCTTGTTCTTAAACAAATAGAATTTTTTTATTTCATACTAATTTAATTCTACTCATCAGAAAATTCAAAAGACAATTCCTGTACAAATATTCCGTAAATATAAATTAACTGTCAACTTAATGAAATCTATAATAACCTATAATATGGGCCTCTGGGCAGACCCCTAGGTCTGATTATGAAAAATCAAGGACTTGATTATGAAAAATGAGGTAAAAATATTCTCCTAGTATGGATGGGTCTATTCTGTAGTATGATATCCTAGACTGTATAAAAAAGTAGAAAGTGGGCTGAGCACTTTTTCTGCTTCCTGACTGCTTAGGCAATATTAACAGCTCTCTTACAATGAAATATAACCCCAAGCTCTTCACTAAAATAAACTTTTCATTTGTTAAAATAAAGAACATTATTTTGTAATTCTACTCTTTTATTTTCCTTAATTATTTTCATTGCATGTAGGGGTGTTTTGATTACATGTATGTTTATATATTACGTGTATGAAGTACCAAGTGAAGCCAGAAGAATGCATCAGACTTTCTTACTGATGGTTGTTCACCTACCATGTAGATTCTGAGAATTTTCCTCTGGAAGAAAAGCTGATATTGATGGCTGTGGAGCCATCTCTCTACCTCTGTACTCATTGAGTTTTAATTAAGAATTGTTGTTCTATTGTAGATTTCAGTTCTGCTTTGTTTTGGTATGAAAACTTACCTTCACAGAAGAAAACAAACAAACAAACAAAAAAACCTGGGCAAATTTATAAGTGTGCTGTAATCCTTACCCTGCCCAATGATGATTGCTGTCCTTAAAGAAAACTGGATATATGATGATGATCTTTGTGTTATCTATTCTTATACTATGCTTCAGTAGATGAAATTTTTCAAAAAAGTAGAAAGAGAAATAGACTAGAAATCAAATCTTAATGCAGTATAACAGAATGTGGGTACCATTGAACTTTAGCTTACTTTATTACACCTTAAACACATTATTTAAAAAATTTTAGCAATACCCATCTAAATTACTCTTTTTCTATGTAATGAGATGATAAAATTATTTAGCTAAGAAGAAGTTCTGAATATTAAGGTTATTTATATGAGTTTTCAGTTAAAATTGAATAAATACAAATAACATTGTCAAGAAAGCTGGCTATTAAAATTGATAAGTCAGAGAAGCAAGATCATAAACTGCTGTAGAGTTGGATGAGTAGAAGATTGAAAAGCTTAAAGATTGTTAAAAATAAAATGAAAATCCTGAAGGTGGTATGAATTAATCCAGGACTCATACTGATGCATTATCTATTGTCTTTAAATTGATATTTCTAGTATGTTTAGATCTATCTAAACTACTTTAGAAGAACATGTTTGTTTTCCAGATTTCTTGGCCCAAAATATTTTGTAAATCATGGATATACTGTTTAATATAATATTTTATTAATTGTGGAGAATTTCATAAATGCATATATATATATAATTTTTATATTCACTCCCTATTTCTTCTCTGAACTCCTTTAAGTTCCACATCCCATTGCCTTCTCCCTCCTTTACTCTTAAGTAAGAGACTAATGATTAGAAGAGGTGGTAATATATATATATATATATATATATATATATATATATATATATATATATATATATATGTATATATATATATGTTAATATATATGTTAATATATATATATATATATATATATATATATATATATATATATATATATATATGCTCATTTTGTTTCTCTCATGGCCAACTTGTTGGTATTGTGTGCTTGTACATGCAAGCAGGTTTTTCAAAATTTGATTCCTTTAAGATCAGCACAGGCATATTATATAAAATGCTTTCTGTGTTCTTGGAATTGAACAGTTATGATAGATAGAATTGCATTTATATTTCATTCTTCATGTAACTTTAGTGCTCATTATACATTTAGATAAGTCATTTCCATCCCACTACCTGGCCCTATCATCTGTGAAGGGTAATAACTCCTAGCAAAATAAGTCAATGATGATAACTGATGCGTTGCTGACTTCTGATCTTCCTGGAATTATACCCAAATCTATTCCTATTTCATGTATTTACTGTTGTTTTTGACATTAGTGAAATATATTCACTTTCTTTGTCATACTCCATTCCCTTTTGCTAAACCATTTAACAATATTTTCTTCATCCCAGAATTAAGTATTTCAGAATTCCCTAAAATAATTTTATTGGAACATGTACTTTTCATTTGTGCTACATTGTTTTTGTGATAGTTTAACTTTAAGGTAAGTATTGTCAATTCCTTCCCACAATGAGGACACCTACCCCATTAAAATATTAAGACTTCCTATAACTTCTGTAGGTTGAATAAATCTGAGGTTATTTTCTTCAGAAGACTATGGCAGAACTGATGATATTTAACATATGAGAGTAAGTCAGAAGTGATCACAAAGTTTCTACTTAGTTTTCTTTAGCCTCCTGCTTAAATTGACTACAGTGAGAAGCCCATGCTACTCACAAGGATTACCATTGTGAAGAAACTGTTTCCCAAACAGCAATCAGTATTTCACAAAAACTCCAAAAGATACTGGAATTTACTATTGAAGCAACAGCTGTGTGAGAACAAAACAATAACCTGATAGATGAGCAGATTACTAGAAAAATAACTACTAGGGATAAGCATTAATTCTCTTTAAAAAGTATTTGAGAATTTCATACATGTAAACAATAAAATGATTATGTCTATCTATTTCTAGACATCTCCAATTTCCCCCATAGATCCTAAACATTCCTTCCTTGACACTTCATTTCTGTCCTTTTCATGTGCTTTGCTTTTAATAATCTCAGCAATTTGCTTTTTCTAACTCTGTGAAGAATTCAGTTGGAATTTTGACTGGGATTGCATTGAATCTGTAAACTGCTTTTGGCAAGATGCCAATTTTACTATATTAATCCTGCCAGTCCATGAGCATAGGAGATCTTTCCATCTTCTGAGATCTTCTTTAATTTCTTCTTCAGAAACTGGAAGTTCTTATCATACAGATCTTTCACTTGCTTAGTTAGAGTCACACCAAGGTATTTTTTTTTATGATTTGTGACTATTGTGAAGGGTGTCACTTCCCTAATTTCTTTCTCAGCCTGTTTATTCTTTGTGTAGAGGAAGGCCTCTGATTTGTTTGACTTAATTTTATATCTATCTATTTCACTGAAGTTGTTTATCGGGTATAGGAGTTCTCTTGTGGAATTTTTGGGGCCAATTAAGTGTAGTATCATAACATATGCAAATAGTGATATTTTGACTTTTCCTTTCCAATTTGTATCACTTTTATCTCATTTTGCTGTCTAAATGACCATCCAGAGACTGCCCCACCTGGGGATCCATCCCATATACAATCACCAAACCCAGACACTATTGTGGATGCCAACAATCGCTTGCTGACAGGAGAATGATAGCTGTCTCTTGAGAAGCTCTGCCAGTGCCTGACAAATACAGAAATGGATGCTCACAGCCATCCAATGGACTGGGTACAGGGTTCCGGATGAAGGAACTAGAGAAAGGACCCAAGGAGAGGAAGGGTATTGCAACCCCATAGGAGAAACAACAATATTAAATAACCAGTACCCCCCCCCTCCGAGAGCTCCCAGAAACTAAACCACAAACCAAAGAGTACACATGGCTCCAGCGGCACATATAGCAGAGGATGGCCTAGTCAGTCATCAGTAGGAGGAGAAGCCCTTGGTCCTGTGAAGGCTCTACGCCCCAGTGTAGGGGAATGCAAGGGCCAGGAAGCAGGAGTGGGTGGGTTGGTGAGAAGTGGAAGGGGATAGGGAGTTTTCAGAGGGGATACCAGGAAAGGGGATAGCATTTGAAATGTAACTAAAGAAAATATCTAATAAAAATATAGATGGGAAAAAAATCTCAGTAATTCTAATTAGTGTTTCCCATATGAACTTAGTAGTGTCCATATCCTCAAAAAATAAATGATTCCCCTTGCCTTGGAATTACCCACTGCAATAGCCCCCCAGAATGGGATGAGGCCTGGAGACTATCTATTTCATGTAGGTTTTGTTTTGGCTAGTTTAGTTTTATCTGATGCAGGGAGCCACAACTCCTGTTACTTCGTTAATATTATAGTCATGTCCTGTCCAGAAAATAGCATTTCTCAGTTCTCCTTCCTGGTCTTTGCCTCTTATATATTGGAAAAGAAGAATGAGTAAATGGTCCTAATTTCTCTACACCAGGTTAACACATCTGTTATTGTATGTATGTATGTATGTATGTATGCATGCATGCATGTGTGTATTTGTTTTGATGCAGAGTCTCATATAGCTGAGACAGGGCAAAACCTTACTAGTTTTTTTTTTTACTTTTTCTTCTGAGACCAGGTTTCTCTGTATAGCCCTGGCTGTCCTGGAACTCACTTTGTAGACCAGACTGGACTTGAACTCAGAAATCTGCCTGCCTCTGCCTCCCTAGTGCTGGGATTAAAGTTGTGCATTACCATGCCGGGCTTACTAGTTTTCATAGATAATCCTCCAGCTACTATATCACAAGTATTGAGACAACAGGCAATCACAGCAAACCCATTTTTTTTCAATATTGGGGATCAAATATTGGGCTTTTTGTATCTTAAGCAAGTAATTTACAAACTAAGCTATACTTGAAGGCTACTTTTCTTTATATTAATTATTTATTTTTTAAAAATTTTCTTTGATGAATACTGTATTGGCATCATTTAATCCACTCATTGTTTTCTTCCATTCCTCTGCCTATGTCTCCCCCACATCCTAAGTTCATGACCTTTTCCTCTATCACTACACACACACACACACACACACACACACATATATATATATATATATATATATGTATATATATATATTTATATATATATATATATGTATATATATATATTTATATATATATATATATATACATATATATATACATGTCTAAAAACTATACATTCTCATTTAGTATTGCTCAAACATGTATGTACTTAAGACTGACTGATTGTGATTGGAAAACATATCAGGCAGTCATAGCTAATGGAAACTGTTACTTCCTCTTTCCTTAACCATTGATTGCATGTAGCTCTTCATCTACAGGTGAAGTCATGTGGAATTTTCCCTATCATAATTGGCATGTCTTATTTAAGAAACCCTGCTGTTGATAGTTCATGGGTACTACATTCCTGTCATATGTAGAAGACACTATGCCACAGAAGATGTCCTAGTCCTCTGGTTTGTACTGTCATTTTGTCCCCATTATTGTGACGTTTTCTGAGCCTTACATGTAGGGGTAGTGTTATGGAGGTTATCAATTGTGGTTTGAAACTCCACAGTCACTGATTATATTCACTTGCCTTCTATTTGCTGCAAAAATAAGCTTTCCTGATGGGGTCTAAGAGTTATAGTTTTCTCTGAGTATAAAGATAAGTATTTAGAAGCTGAAAAGTAGAATTTTTAATGAAGGGGTGGTAGTAGATTATCCTCTACAGTGGTTTTTTAACCCTTCTAAATGCTGCATTTTTAAATATAGTTCCTCATTCTGTGGTGACTCCCAACCATATTTCCTTTGCTACTTCATAAATGTGATTATGTTACTGTTATGAATTGTAATGTAAATATTTGATGTACATTGTATCTGATGTGTGAACTCTGTGGCTCCATAGGGGTAGAGATCCACAGGTTGACAACCAGTGCTCTAGGGCATATGACCACTCTAGCAGCTATTACTTTGCTAAATTTATATTAAAAAAAATGAGTTCCTTTCTATTGATCAGGTCTTAAGTCTAATTGGAAAGCTGTTTGTTACACCAAAGGTAATTGTATCAATATTATGCCACTGAGGATATGCTGTAAAGCCAGGCAAAGTTGTTGCTCATATGCTTCACAGCTGGGTAGAACTACTGATTGTTTTTTCTTTACTTGGTAGCATACACAGCACTTTCAGATACTATGATAGTCTGCTGAGAGGAGATTTACAGGACAGTCCAAGTATCACTCTTCCAACTTCTGTGTCTTCAGAATATGATGTCCCAAAAATTATATCTTCCTTTAATTTTCTGATAAACACCCAAGAAAAAAAGCAATAGTCAATACCGTTTAAGGAATTTCTTGAATATTAAACCAACAACTACAAAGGAGATATTCCATGTCTGGCATAAAAGGTTGTTGTTTGGGAGAATTAACACCCTGTATAACAAGACTCCATTTGGTGGTTTAAATAAAAATGGATCTTATATGCTCATATGGAGTCCAACTCTTAGGAGGTACAGCCTTGTTGGAGAAGGTATGGATTTGTTGGAGGAAGTTTGTCACTTGGAGTGGGCTTTGTGTTTTCAAATTCTCAAGATAGGACCCATGTATCACACAGTCTCCTTCTGTTGCCTGCTGATTCAATTGTAAAAGTCTCAGCTCCTTCTCCAATACCAGGCTTGCCTGCATGTTACCATGACAATAATAGGCTAAACCTCTAAATTGTAAGCCAGCACCAATCACATGACTTCCTTTATAAGAGTTGCCATGGTCCTGGTATCTCTTCACAGTAATTAAACCCAAACTAAGATACTCCATTTGTCTTAGTTAGGGTTTTATTCCTGTGAACAGACACCATGACCAAAGTAACTATTTTAAGGACAACATTCAATTGTGGTTGGTTTATAGGTTCAGAAATTCATACAATTTCCTAAACACATGAAACTCAAGAAAAATGAAGACTGAAGTGTGGACACTATGTCCCTCCTTAGAAGTGGGTACAAAACACCCTTGGAAGGAGTTACAGAGACAAAGTTTGGAGCTGAGATGAAAGGATGGACCATGTAGAGACTGCCATATCCAGGGATCCACCCCATAATCAGCATCCAAACGCTTACCCCATTGCATACACTAGCAAGATTTTATCGAAAGGACCCAGATGTAGCTGTCTCTTGTGAGACTATGCCAGGGCCTAGCAAACACAGAAGTGGATGCTCACAGTCAGCTAATGGATGGATCACAGGGCTCCCAATGGAGGAGCTAGAGAAAGTACCCAAGGAGCTAAAGGGATCTGCAACCCTATAGGTGGAACAACATTATGAACTAACCAGTACCCCGGAGCTCTTGACTCTAGCTGCATATGTATCAAAAGATGGTCTAGTCGGCCATCACTGAAAAGAGAAGCCCATTGGACTTGCAAACTTTATATGCCCCAGTACAGGGGAACGCCAGGGCCAAAAAGGGGGAGTGGGTGGGTAGGGGAGTGGGGGTGGGTGGGTATGGGGGACTTTTGGTATAGCATTGGAAATGTAAATGAGCTAAATACCTAATAAAAAATTAGAAAAAAAAAGAAATACAAAAAAAAAGAAAAGAAATTCAGTCCACTGTCATCATTTGCGTATATAAACCCATCACACTATATCAACTATATATAAATATATATGCTTAGATACTCATTACAGAAATGTTTAATACTGTTTCTTAGGAAATCCCACAGTCATATTAACCTTTGAAGGTAAAAGAAATCAATTTATAAAATAAGGTCAGTGAAACTTTGCAATATAGTGTCTTCCTAATCAAGGACAAGATGTATTTTTCAATATATTTTGTGAGGATTATGTCCTTAAAGTGAGAGTTCAAATGTTTCTCCAAAAAGCTCTTGCACTTCTATTGTAAAATTAACTTCTGATTACTTTTACTTTTTACTTACTTTTATAAAGTATATTCTATACCATTGCTTATTTTGGCTATTTACTGCAGTTAGAATGTTACTTTATATGTATAAATTGAGAAATTAAATATGTAATAGGATATTTCTAATAGGAATTTTGCTCATTAGTTTGTTTTCAGGCACAGCTCATGATAAATAATGCTTATGTTAATATTGCCTCATCATTTCTAATACTTCTTATTTTGCTGTCTTAGATAAATGCATTTTAACTGCAATGTTAAATGAGAGTAGTAAAAGATAAATCAATAATAGTATTACTTTAGAAATGTTCAAAATGCTCAATACTATTCTAAGTAATTTGCTTGATTAGTTTAATGAATCTACTGAATAAGTTATAGGAATTTTTAATAAACAATCTGATTTTGAAGACTATTGTCTTCACTAGCACAAAGCACTGGTTTTCATACTAGTAATTGAAAAGGATGATTTTAATACATAGTCTCAAAGAAAAGTAAATATACCACCAAGACAGTATCTCTCAGGAAATTAATAAAATGGATATTTCTGAATATCTCTCAGAAATATACACTCAAACACTAGCAGAGCTGCCTAAAGTATTTATTCTGTGAGGTTCTTGGATTATTCCAATGAACAATAAACTTTGAGAATAACTACTCCAATATATCTTTAAGTAAAAACATCAGTTTTAATATGAGCTGCAATGAGTATATGTAAGTACTTTATAAAATTTAGTAAGTATTTGATTTACCATTTCTCTCCATTGCTCTGACTTATTATTATGGTAAATTATGTGAATACATTGAGAAATTCCATAGAATTTTGAAGTGAAAAATATGTCATTATGACAGTTTTATTCTTATAAGTGTTGGTATTTCCTGTCTTATACCATATTCTTTCCAAAATTTTAGTCTGTCTTTGGTTTTACACAATCTGAGTATTGTTCAAATTGTGATAGAAAAATGTTTTTTTTTTTCATTTTTTCTAAATAAAGTTTTCTGACATTCATAGAGTTCACTTTGGTTTCTGTCACTAATTTTGCAAGGTTTTTATATGCTAGATAAAAATATTTCTTCTAGCTCATGTTCTCTTCAGGTTTTTTTTGGAAAAATAATTTAATTTGGGGGAATTTCTAACACCCTATCTTCATTCAGTGATTAACCTCTGAGCTATTTGATATCTACCAGTGTCTTTGTCAAAGTAACCTGATTTCTAATGTCTAATGTCTTTTATTCTTAGAGTTTTACTAGAAGTATTAATATATTTATCACAATTACTTTTACTTTCCTGTCATACTAAGGAAAGCTGTGCTTTCTGTGCCTCTGAAAACTATGTTTATAAATGGTGTGTGTTGTTCCATTTGGTGTACAATATTAAATGAGAATATAAATATTAAATTTCATTTACATCACTGTGTTTAATTAAGCATCAGAACTTTTATATTGCAATGTTTACATTATAGTAAATGTGACTTTAGTATGAGAATTTCTATTTATCTGTGTTGGAATTATTCCATACTTATTGTTCACTTTAGATGTATTTGCAGGAAGTTTTTATTTTTTTCTTGCATACCTATTTTCTTTTTTTTTTTTTTTTTTTGTTTTGTTTTTTTCTTTTTTTTTTTTTCCATTTTTTATTAGGTATTTAACTCATTTACATTTCCAATGCTATACCAAAAGTCCCCCATATCCACCCACCCCCACTCCCCTGCCCACTCACTCCCCCTTTTTGGCCCTGGTATTCCCCTGTACTGGGGCATATAAAGTTTGCAAGTCCAATGGGCCTCTCTTTCCAGTGATGGCCGACTAGGCCATCTTTTGATATATATGCAGCTAGAGTCAAGAGCTCCGGGGTACTGGTTAGCTCATAATGTTGTTCCACCTATAGGGTTGCAGATCCCTTTAGCTCCTTGGCTACTTTCTCTAGCTCCTCCATTGGGAGCCCTATGATCCATCCATTAGCTGACTGTGAGCATCCACTTCTGTGTTTGCTGGGCCCCGGCATAGTCTCACAAGAGACAGCTACATCTGCGTCCTTTCAATAAAATCTTGCTAGTGTATGCAATGGTGTCAGCGTTTGGATGCTGATTATGGGGTGGATCCCTGGCTATGGCAGTCTCTACATGGTCCATCCTTTCATCTCAGCTCCAAACTCCGTCTCTGTAACTCCTTCCATGGGTGTTTTGTTCCCAAATCTAAGGAGGGGCATAGTGTCCACACTTCAGTCTTCATTCTTCTTGAGTTTCATGTGTTTAGCAAATTATATCTTATATCTTGGGTATCCTAGGTTTGGGGCTAATATCCACTTATCAGTGAATACATATTGTGTGAGTTTCTTTGTGAATGTGTTACCTCACTCAGGATGATGCCCTCCAGGTCCATCCATTTGCCTAGGAATTTCATAAATTCATTCTTTTTAATAGCTGAGTAGTACTCCATTGTGTAGATGTACCACATTTTCTGTATCCATTCCTCTGTTGAGGGGCATCTAGGTTCTTTCCAGCTTCTGGCTATTATAAATAAGGCTGCTATGAACATAGTGGAGCATGTGTCCTTCTTACCTGTTGGGGCATCTTCTGGATATATGCCCAGGAGAGGTATTGCTGGATCCTCCGGTAGTACTATGTCCAGTTTTCTGAGGAACCGCCAGACTGATTTCCAGAGTGGTTGTACAAGCCTGCACTCCCACCAACAATGGAGGAGTGTTCCTCTTTCTCCACATCCTCGCCAGCATCTGCTGTCACCTGAATTTTTGATCTTAGCCATTCTGACTGGTGTGAGGTGGAATCTCAGGGTTGTTTTGATTTGCATTTCCCTGATGATTAAGGATGTTGAACATTTTTTCAAGTGCTTCTCTGCCATTCGGTATTCCTCAGGTGAGAATTCTTTGTTCAGTTCTGAGCCCCATTTTTTAATGGGGTTATTTGATTTTCTGAAGTCCACCTTCTTGAGTTCTTTATATATGTTGGATATTAGTCCCCTATCTGATTTAGGATAGGTAAAGATCCTTTCCCAATCTGTTGGTGGTCTTTTTGTCTTATTGACGGTGTCTTTTGCCTTGCAGAAACTTTGGAGTTTCATTAGGTCCCATTTGTCGATTATCGATCTTACAGCACAAGCCATTGCTGTTCTGTTCAGGAATTTTTCCCCTGTGCCCATATCTTCAAGGCTTTTCCCCACTTTCTCCTCTATAAGTTTCAGTGTCTCTGGTTTTATGTGAAGTTCCTTGATCCACTTAGATTTGACCTTAGTACAAGGAGATAAGTATGGATCGATTCGCATTCTTCTACACGATAACAACCAGTTGTGCCAGCACCAATTGTTGAAAATGCTGTCTTTCTTCCACTGGATGGTTTTAGCTCCCTTGTCGAAGATCAAGTGACCATAGGTGTGTGGGTTCATTTCTGGATCTTCAATTCTATTCCATTGGTCTACTTGTCTGTCTCTATACCAGTACCATGCAGTTTTTATCACAATTGCTCTGTAGTAAAGCTTTAGGTCTGGCATGGTGATTCCGCCAGAAGTTCTTTTATCCTTGAGAAGACTTTTTGCTATTCTAGGTTTTTTGTTATTCCAGACAAATTTGCAAATTGCTCCTTCCAATTCGTTGAAGAATTGAGTTGGAATTTTGATGGGGATTGCATTGAATCTGTAGATTGCTTTTGGCAAGATAGCCATTTTTACAATGTTGATCCTGCCAATCCATGAGCATGGGAGATCTTTCCATCTTCTGAGATCTTCTTTAATTTCTTTCTTCAGAGATTTGAAGTTTTTATCATACAGATCTTTCACCTCCTTAGTTAGAGTCACGCCAAGATATTTTATATTATTTGTGACTATTGAGAAGGGTGTTGTTTCCCTAATTTCTTTCTCAGCCTGTTTATTCTTTGTATAGAGAAAGGCCATTGACTTGTTTGAGTTTATTTTATATCCAGCTACTTCACCGAAGCTGTTTATCAGGTTTAGGAGTTCTCTGCTAGAATTTTTAGGGTCACTTATATATACTATCATATCATCTGCAAAAAGTGATATTTTGACTTCCTCTTTTCCAATTTGTATCCCCTTGATCTCCTTTTGTTGTCGAATTGCTCTGGCTAATACTTCAAGTACTATGTTGAAAAGGTAGGGAGAAAGTGGGCAGCCTTGTCTAGTCCCTGATTTTAGTGGGATTGCTTCCAGCTTCTCTCCATTTACTTTGATGTTGGCTACTGGTTTGCTGTAGATTGCTTTTATCATGTTTAGGTATGGGCATTGAATTCCTGATCTTTCCAAAACTTTTATCATGAATGGGTGTTGGATCTTGTCAAATGCTTTTTCTGCATCTAACGAGATGATCATGTGGTTTTTGTCTTTGAGTTTGTTTATATAATGGATTACATTGATGGATTTTCGTATATTAAACCATCCCTGCATCCCTGGAATAAAACCTACTTGGTCAGGATGGATGATTGCTTTAATGTGTTCTTGGATTCGGTTAGCAAGAATTTTATTGAGGATTTTTGCATCGATATTCATAAGAGAAATTGGTCTGAAGTTCTCTATCTTTGTTGGATCTTTCTGTGGTTTAGGTATCAGAGTAATAGTGGCTTCATAAAATGAGTTGGGTAGAGTACCTTCTACTTCTATTTTGTGAAATAGTTTGTGCAGAATTGGAATTAGATCTTCTTTGAAGGTCTGATAGAACTCTGCACTAAACCCATCTGGTCCTGGGCTTTTTTTGGTTTGGAGACTATTAATAACTGCTTCTATTTCTTTAGGTGATATGGGACTGTTTAGATGGTCAACTTGATCCTGATTCAACTTTGGTACCTGGTATCTGTCCAGAAATTTGTCCATTTCGTCCAGGTTTTCCAGTTTTGTTGAGTATAGCCTTTTGTAGAAGGATCTGATGGTGTTTTGGATTTCTTCAGGATCTGTTGTTATGTCTCCCTTTTCATTTCTGATTTTGTTAATTAGGATTTTGTCCCTGTGCCCTTTAGTGAGTCTAGCTAAGGGTTTATCTATCTTGTTGATTTTCTCAAAGAACCAACTCCTCGTTTGGTTAATTCTTTGAATAGTTCTTCTTGTTTCCACTTGGTTGATTTCACCCCTGAGTTTGATTATTTCCTGCCGTCTACTCCTCTTGGGTGAATTTGCTTCCTTTTTTTCTAGGGCTTTTAGATGTGTTGTCAAGCTGCTAGTATGTGCTGTCTCCCGTTTCTTCTTGGAGGCACTCAGCGCTATGAGTTTCCCTCTTAGAAATGCTTTCATTGTGTCCCATAGGTTTGGGTACGTTGTGGCTTCATTTTCATTAAACTCTAAAAAGTCTTTAATTTCTTTCTTTATTCCTTCCTTGACCAAGGTATCATTGAGAAGAGTGTTATTCAGTTTCCACGTGAATGTTGGCTTTCCATTATTTATGTTGTTATTGAAGATCAGTCTTAGGCCATGGTGGTCTGATAGGATACATGGGACAATTTCAATATTTTTGTATCTATTGAGGCCTGTTTTGTGACCAATTATATGGTCAATTTTGGAGAAGGTCCCGTGAGGTGCTGAGAAGAAGGTATATCCTTTTGTTTTAGGATAAAATGTTCTGTAGATATCTGTCAGGTCCATTTGTTTCATAACTTCTGTTAGTTTCACTGTGTCCCTGTTTAGTTTCTGTTTCCACGATCTGTCCTTTGAAGAAAGTGGTGTGTTGAAGTCTCCCACTATTATTGTGTGAGGTACAATGTATGCTTTGAGCTTTACTAAAGTGTCTCTAATGAATGTGGCTGCCCTTGCATTTGGTGCGTAGATATTCAGAATTGAGAGTTCCTCTTGGAGGATTTTACCTTTGATGAGTATGAAGTGTCCCTCCTTGTCTTTTTTGATAACTTTGGGTTGGAAGTCGATTTTATCCGATATTAAAATGGCTACTCCAGCTTGTTTCTTCAGTCCATTTGCTTGGAAAATTGTTTTCCAGCCTTTCACTCTGAGGTAGTGTCTGTCTTTTTCCCTGAGATGGGTTTCCTGTAAGCAGCAGAATGTTGGGTCCTGTTTGTGTAGCCAGTCTGTTAGTCTATGTCTTTTTATTGGGGAATTGAGTCCATTGATATTAAGAGATATTAAGGAAAAGTAATTGTTGCTCCCTTTTATTTTTGTTGTTAGAGTTGGCATTCTGTTCTTGTGGCTGTCTTCTTTTTGGTTTGTTGAATGATTACTTTCTTGGTTGTTCTAGGGTGTGATTTCCGTCCTTGTATTGCTTCTTTTCTGTTATTATCCTTTGAAGGGCTGTATTCGTGGAAAGATATTGTGTGAACTTGGTTTTGTCGTGGAATACTTTGGTTTCTCCATCTATGGTAATTGAGAGTTTGGCCGGGTATAGTAGCCTGGGCTGGCATTTGTGTTCTCTTAGTGTCTGTATAACATCTGTCCAGGCTCTTCTGGCTTTCATAGTCTCTGGTGAAAAGTCTGGTGTAATTCTGATAGGCCTTCCTTTATATGTTACTTGACCTTTCTCCCTTACTGCTTTTAATATTCTATCTTTATTTAGTGCATTTGTTGTTCTGATTATTATGTGTCGGGAGGAATTTCTTTTCTGGTCCAGTCTATTTGGAGTTCTGTATGCTTCTTGTATGATCATGGGCATCTCTTTTTTTATGTTTGGGAAGTTTTCTTCTATTATTTTGTTGAAGATATTAGCTGGCCCTTTAAGTTGAAAATCTTCATTCTCATCAATTCCTATTATCCGTAGGTTTGGTCTTCTCATTGTGTCCTGGATTACCTGGATGTTTTGAGTTAGGATCCTTTTGCATTTTGTATTTTCTTTGACTGTTGTGTCGATGTTCTCTATGGAATCTTCTGCACCTGAGATTCTCTCTTCCATTTCTTGTATTCTGTTGCTGATGCTCGCATCTATGGTTCCAGATCTCTTTCCTAGGGTTTCTATCTCCAGCGTTGCCTCGCTTTGGGTTTTCTTTATTGTGTCTACTTCCCCTTTTAGTTCTAGTATGGTTTTGTTCATTTCCATCACCTGTTTGGCTGTGTTTTCCTGCTTTTCTTTAAGAGCCTGTAACTCTTTAGCAGTGCTCTCCTGTAATTCTTTAAGTGACTTATGAAAGTCCTTCTTGATGTCCTCTATCATCATCATGAGAAATGTTTTTAAATCTGGGTCTAGATTTTCGGTTGTGTTGGGGTGCCCAGGACTAGGTGGGGTGGGAGTGCTGCGTTCTGATGATGGTGAGTGGTCTTGATTTCTGTTAGTAGGATTCTTACGTTTGCCTTTCGCCATCTGGTAATCTCTGAAGCTAGCTGTTTTAGTTGTCACTGTTAAGAGCTTGTTCTTCAGGTGACTCTGTTAGCCTCTATGAGCAGACCTGGAGGGTAGCACTCTCCTTAGTTTCAGTGGGCAGAGTATTCTCTGCAGGCAAGCTCTCTTCTTGCAAGGCAGGTACCCAGATATCTGGTGTTCGAACCAGACTCCTGGCAGAAGTTGTGTTCCACTCACTAGAGGTCTTAGGATCACGTGTGGAATCCTGTGTGGGCCCTTGCGGGTGTCAGGCGACTCAGCTGGCAAGGTAGCCGGGGCTCGAGTGGAGTGGAAGGGGTTTGTGCCCCAGATCAATCCCGGGTAGCCTGCTTCCCTATGTATCGCAGTCTCAAGTTCCACGCGATTGGATTGGGGTAGGCACTGTGGTCCACTCACCAGAGGTCTTAGGGTCCCGTGGGGAGTCCCGTGTGGGCCCTTGCGGGTGTTGGGCAAGACTCTGCTGTCAAGGTAGCCCGGGGCTCGAGTCTCGAGTCGAGCGGAAGGGACTTGTGCCCCAGATCAGGCCCGGGTAGCCTGTTTCCCTATGTACCGCAGTCTCAAGTTCCGCGCGATTGGATTGGGGCAGGCACTGTGATCCACTCACCAGAGGTCTTAGGGTCCCGTGGGGAGTCCCGTGTGGACCCTTGCGGGTGTTGGGCAAGACTCTGCTGGCAAGGTAGCCCGGGGCTCGAGTCTCGAGTCGAGCGGAAGGGACTTGTGCCCCAGATCAGGCCCGGGTAGCCTGCTTCCCTATGTACCGCAGTCTCAAGTTCCGCGTGATTGGATTGGGGCAGGCACTGTGGTCCACTCACCAGAGGTCTTAGGGTCCCGTGGGGAGTCCCGTGTGGGCCCTTGCGGGTGTTGGGCAAGACTCTGCTGGCAAGGTAGCCCGGGTCTCGAGTCTCGAGTCGAGCGGAAGGGACTTGTGCCCCAGATCAGGCCCGGGTAGCCTGCTTCCCTATGTACCGCAGTCTCGAGTTCCGCGCGATTGGATTGGGGCAGGCACTGTGATCCACTCACCAGAGGTCTTAGGGTCCCGTGGGGAGTCCTGTGTGGACCCTTGCGGGTGTTGGGCAAGACTCTGCTCGCATACCTATTTTCATTTAAATAAGCACTCCACTATCTAAGGTGTTCCAATCCTTGATATTTTCTCCTGTTAATATGTCTGGGCTGCTGGGCTGTGACTTTTTCAAGTATTTTTTATAACAATGTAATTTTCTCCCTCTTCTTGTTTTCTGTTCCTTGAACATGCCATTTCAATTTACTTCTTGAGCCTCTGACTCTTCTATTTCGATTATGTTTGCTTGTTCCCCTTAGAGGAAGTAAGAACAACAAATAAACAAACAAAAACAAACCTCTTTCTGTTAAAGGATAAAGCAGACAAAACTTTTTTATCCTAGAGAGGTTTTCTTTTTGAAATGGAAGAGATCTTCGATATATCTCAGAGTGGTTATTCTTTATATGAGAGAATTTCTATAAATTTTGATAAGTTTGTAGTTATCTTTTAGGATAGTTGTCTCTAGTAGTGCTATTGTTTTAATTCCAGTCAATTCCACAATTTGTCAATTACAACTTAACAATTGCAACTTATAAATTAGACTGGATTTTCCAGGTAAGCTTGTTTTTTGATAAAGCCTTCTGCTCTAGTATATTTTGCAATAATAGCTTTCTCTGAGACCTTGATTCTGTAATTTTGTCTGAAAGCTAATGATTATGAATTTGTTCAGTGTTTTCTTTGCAGGAAGAACAGAAGTGAGATGTGATATTGGCAGACTTTACATTTCAAAAGTAGAACTGGGAACATTAGTACATTTAATTGAATTAACCTCAATGTTTTCTCAAATATTTTCATTTAAAATAACCATTATGCTTTAGCTTTCCAAATTGTACACTGCATGAATGAGTGTTTTCCTTTGCTAGCATTGGTTGCTATAAAAATAAGTTATGACACTCCTCTATTGCTGGTGGGTTTGTAAACTGGAACAACCACTTTGGAAATCAGTTTGGTGATTCCTCAGAAAATTGGACTAGTACTACAGGAAAATCCAGCAATGCTAATCCTGGGTATATAACCAGAAGATGCTCCAACAAATAATAAGGACACATGCTCTACTATGTTCATAGCAGCCTTATTTATAATAGCCAGAAGCTGGAAAGAACCCAGATGTCCCTCAAGAGAGGAATGAATACAGAAAATGTGGTACATTTACACAATGGAGTACAACACAGCTATTAAAAACAGTGACAGTCCCTTCCAGTCAGCACCAGTACCAACGCACCTTGGGCACAGAGTCTGTGGTCACAAGTCCCTTCCAGTTGGCACTAGCACCTGGGCACCTTGGGCATGGAGTCTGCGGACACCCCCAACGTCCCCAGAGGACTCTCCATGGGATCTTAGGACCTCTGGTGAGTGTAACACAACTTCTTCCAGGAGGCAGGTTCGAACACCAGACATCTGGGCATCCTCCCTGCAGGAGGAGAGCTTGCCTGCAAAGAGTACTCTGACCACTGAAAGTCAGGAGAGATCTAGTCTCCCAGGTCTGCTGATATAGGCTAACATAATCACCTGAGGAACAGGCTCTAACCAGAGACAACTATAACAAGTAACTCCAGAGATTACCAGATGGCAAAAGGCAAACGTAAGAATCATACTAACAGAAACCAAGACCACTCACCATCATCAGAACTTAGCATTCCCACTTCAGCCAGTCCTGGGCACCTCAACACACCTGAAAAGCTAGACCCGGATTTAAAAGCATATCTCATGATGATGGGAGAGGACATCAAAAAGGACATTAATAATTCACTTAAAGAAATACAGGAGAACATTGGTAAAGAGGTACAAATCCTTAAAGAAAAACAGGAAAAACAAACAAAGAAACAAACAGACAGTAGTCCTTAAATAAAACAGGAAAACAGAATCAAACATGTGATGGAATTGAACAAAACCATACAAGACCTAAAAAGGGAAGTAGACACAATAAAGAAAACCCAAAGTAAGGCAACGCTGGAGATAGAAAACCTAGGAAAGAAATCTGGAACCATAGATGCGAGCATCAGCAATAGAATACAAGAGATGGAAGAGAGAATTTCAGATGCAGGAGATTCCATAGAGAACATCTGCACAACAATCAAAGAAAATACAAAATTCAAAAAGATCCTAACTCAAAACATCCAGGAAATCCAAGACACAACAAGAAGATCAAACCTACGGATAATAGGAGTAGATGAGAATGAAGACTTTCAATTTAAAGGGCCAGCAAATACCTTCAATAAAATTATAGAAGAAAACTTCCCAAACCTAAAGAAAGACATTCCCATGAACATACAAGAAGCCTACAGAACTCCAAATAGACTGGACCAGAAAAGAAATTCCTCTGGACATATAATAATCAGAACAACAAATGCACTAAATAAAGATAGAATATTAAAAGCAGTACGGGAAAAAATTCAAGTAATATATAAAGTCAGACATATCAGAATTACACCAGACTTTTCACTAGGGACTATGAAAGCAGGAGATCCTGGACAGATGTTATACAGACACTAAGAGAACACAAATGCCAGCCCAGGCTATTATACCCAGCCAAACTCTCAATTACCATAGATGGAGAAACCAAAGTATTCCACTACAAAACCAAATTCACACATTATCTTTCCATGAATCCAGCCCTTCAAAAGATAATAACAGAAAAAAAAACAAAACAAAACAAAACAAAACAAAACAACACAATACAATAGTGGAAACTACTCCCTAGAAAAAGCAAGAAACTAATCCTTCAACAAACCAAAAAGAAGACATCCACGGGGCTACCTTGCCAGCAGAGTCTTGCCCAACACCCGCAAGGGCCCACACGGGACTCCCCACGGGATCCTAAGACCTCTGGTGAGTGGAACATAGCGCCTGCCCCAATCCAAACACGCGGAACCTGAGACTGTGGTACATAGGGAAGCAGGCTACCCGGGCTTGATCTGGGGCACAAACCCCTTCCCCTCCACTCGAGCCCCGGGCTACCTTGCCAGCAGAGTCGCCTGACACCTGCAAGGGCCCACACAGGATTCCACACGAGATCCTAAAACCTCTAGTGAGTGGAACACAACTTCTGCCAGGAGTCTGGTTCAAACACCAGATATCTGGGTACCTGCCCTGCAAGAAGAGAGCTTGCCTGCAGAGAATACTCTACCCACTGAAACTAAGGAGAGTGCTACCCTCCAGGTCTGCTTATAGAGGCTAACAGAGTCACCTGAAAAGAAGCTCTTAACAGTGACAACTAAAACAGCTAGCTTCAGAGATTACCAGATGGCGAAAGGCAAACGTAAGAATCCTACTAACAGAAATCAAGACCACTGACCATCATCAGAACGCAGCAATCCCACCCCACCTAGTCCTGGGCACCCCAACACAACTGAAAATCTAGACCCAGATTTAAAAACATTTCTCATGATGAAGATAGAGGACATCAAGAAGGACTTTCATAAGTCACTTAAAGAATTACAGGAGAGCACTGCTAAAGAGTTACAGGCCCTTAAAGAAAAGCAGGAAAACACAGCCAAACAGGTAGAAATCATTAAAGAAAAACAGGAAAACACATCCAAACAGGTGATGGAAATGAACAAAACCATACTAGAACTAAAAGGGGAAGTAGACACAATAAAGAAAACCCAAAGAGAGGCAACGCTGGAGATAGAAACCCTTGGAAAGAGATCTGGAACCATAGATGCGAGCATCAGCAACAGAATACAAGAAATGGAAGAGAGAATCTCAGGTGCAGAAGATTCCATAGAGAACATCGACACAACAGTCAAAGAAAATACAAAATGCAAAAGGATCCTAACTCAAAACATCCAGGTAATCCAGGACACAATGAGAAGACCAAACCTACGGATAATAGGAATTGATGAGAATGAAGATTTTCAACTCAAAGGGCCAGCTAATATCTTCAACAAAATAATAGAAGAAAATTTCCCAAACATAAAAAAAGAGATGCCCATGATCATACAAGAAGCCTACAGAACTCCAAATAGACTGGACCAGAAAAGAAATTCCTCCCGACACATAATAATCAGAACAACAAATGCACTAAATAAAGATAGAATATTAAAAGCAGTAAGGGAGAAAGGTCAAGTAACATATAAAGGAAGGCCTATCAGAATTACACCAGACTTTTCACCAGAGACTATGAAAGCCAGAAGAGCCTGGACAGATGTTATACAGACACTAAGATAACACAAATGCCAGCCCAGGCTACTATACCCGGCCAAACTCTCAATTACCATAGATGGAGAAACCAAAGTATTCCACGACAAAAACAAATTCACACAATATCTTTCCACGAATCCAGCCCTTCAAAGGATAATAACAGAAAAGAAGCAATACAAGGACGGAAATCACGCCCTAGAACAACCAAGAAAGTAATCATTCAACGAACCAAAAAGAAGACAGCCACAAGAACAGAATGCCAACTCTAACAACAAAAATAAAAGGAAGCAACACTTACTTTTCCTTAATATCTCTTAATATCAATGGACTCAATTCCCCAATAAAAAGACATAGACTAACAGACTGGCTACACAAACAGGACCCAACATTCTGCTGCTTACAGGAAACACATCTCAGGGAAAAAGACAGACACTACCTCAGACTGAAAGAATGGAAAACAATTTTCCAAGCAAATGGACTGAAGAAACAAGCTGGAGTAGCCATTTTAATATCGGATAAAATCGACTTCCAACCCAAAGTTATCAAAAAAGACAAGGAGGGACACTTCATACTCATCAAAGGTAAAATCCTCCAAGAGGAACTCTCAATTCTGAATATCTACGCACCAAATGCAAGGGCAGCCATATTCATTAGAGACACTTTAGTAAAGCTCAAAGCATACATTGAACCTCACACAATAATAGTGGGAGACTTCAACACACCACTTTCTTCAAAGGACAGATCGTGGAAACAGAAACTAAACAGGGACACAGTCAAACTAGCAGAAGTTATGAAACAAATGGACCTGACAGATATCTACAGAACATTTTATCCTAAAACAAAAGGATATACCTTCTTCTCAGCACCTCACGGGACCTTCTCCAAAATTGACCATATAATTGGTTACAAAACAGGCCTCAATAGATACAAAAATATTGAAATTTTCCCATGTATCCTATCAGACCACCATGGCCTAAGACTGATCTTCAATAACAACATAAATAATGGAAAGCCAACATTCACGTGGAAACTAAATAACACTCTTCTCAATGATACCTTGGTCAAGGAAAAAATAAAGAAAGAAATTAAAGACTTTTTAGAGTTTAATGAAAATGAAGCCACAACGTACCCAAACCTATGGGACACATTGAAAGCATTTCTAAGAGGGAAACTCATAGCTCTGAGTGCCTCCAAGAAGAAACGGGAGACAGCACATACTAGCAGCTTGACAACACATCTAAAAGCCCTAGAAAAAAAGGAAGCAAATTCACCCAAGAGGAGTAGACGGCAAGAAATAATCAAACTCAGGGGTGAAATCAACCAAGTGGAAACAAGAAGAACTATTCAAAGAATTAACCAAACGAGGAGTTGGTTCTTTGAGAAAATCAACAAGATAGATAAACCCTTAGCTAGACTCACTAAAGGGCACAGGGACAAAATCCTAATTAACAAAATCAGAAATGAAAAGGGAGACATAACAACAGATCCTGAAGAAATCCAAAACACCATCAGATCCTTCTACAAAAGGCTATACTCAACAAAACTGGAAAACCTGGACGAAATGGACAAATTTCTGGACAGATACCAGGTACCAAAGTTGAATCAGGATCAAGTTGATCATCTAAACAGTCCCATATCACCTAAAGAAATAGAAGCAGTTATTAATAGTCTCCCAACCAAAAAAAGCCCAGGACCAGATGGGTTTAGTGCAGAGTTCTATCAGACCTTCAAAGAAGATCTAATTCCAGTTCTGAACAAACTATTTCACAAAATAGAAGTAGAAGGTACTCTACCCAACTCATTTTATGAAGCCACTATTACTCTGATACCTAAACCACAGAAAGACCCAACAAAGATAGAGAACTTCAGACCAATTTCTCTTATGAATATCGATGCAAAAATCCTCAATAAGATTCTCGCTGACCGAATCCAAGAACACATTAAAGCAATCATCCATCCTGACCAAGTAGGTTTTATTCCAGGGATGCAGGGATGGTTTAATATACGAAAATCCATCAATGTAATCCATTATATAAACAAACTCAAAGACAAAAACCACATGATCATCTCGTTAGATGCAGAAAAAGCATTTGACAAGATCCAACACCCATTCATGATAAAAGTTTTGAAAAGATCAGGAATTCAAGGCCCATACCTAAACATGATAAAAGCAATCTACAGCAAACCAGTAGCCAACATCAAAGTAAATGGAGAGAAGCTGGAAGCAATCCCACTAAAATCAGGGACTAGACAAGGCTGCCCACTTTCTTCCTACCTTTTCAACATAGTACTGGAAGTATTAGCCAGAGCAATTCGACAACAAAAGGAGATCAAGGGGATACAAATTGGAAAAGAGGAAGTCAAAATATCACTTTTTGCAGATGATATGATAGTATATATAAGTGACCCTAAAAATTCTACCAGAGAACTCCTAAACCTGATAAACAGCTTCGGTGAAGTAGCTGGATATAAAATAAACTTAAACAAGTCAATGGCCTTTCTCTATACAAAGAATAAACAGGCTGAGAAAGAAATTAGGGAAACAACACCCTTCTCAATTGTCACAAATAATATAAAATATCTTGGCGTGACTCTAACTAAGGAAGTGAAAGATCTGTATGATAAAAACTTCAAATCTCTGAAGAAAGAAATTAAAGAAGATCTCAGAAGATGGAAAGATCTCCCATGCTTATGGATTGGCAGGATCAACTTTGTAAAAATGGCTATCTTGCCAAAAGCAATCTACAGATTCAATGCAATCCCCATCAAAATTCCAACTCAATTCTTCAACGAATTGGAAGGAGCAATTTGCAAATTTGTCTGGAATAACAAAAAACCTAGGATAGCAAAAAGTCTTCTCAAGGATAAAAGAAGTTCTGGCGGAATCACCATGCCAGACCTAAAGCTTTACTACAGAGCAATTGTGATAAAAACTGCATGGTACTGGTATAGAGACAGACAAGTAGACCAATGGAATAGAATTGAAGATCCAGAAATGAACCCACACACCTATGGTCACTTGATCTTCGACAAGGGAGCTAAAACCATCCAGTGGAAGAAAGACAGCATTTTCAACAATTGGTGCTGGCACAACTGGTTGTTATCATGTAGAAGAATGCGAATCGATCCACACTTATCTCCTTGTACTAAGGTCAAATCTAAGTGGATCAAGGAACTTCACATAAAACCAGAGACACTGAAACTTATAGAGGAGAAAGTGGGGAAAACCCTTGAAGATATGGGCACAGGGGAATAATTCCTGAACAGAACAGCAATGGCTTGTGCTGTAAGATTGAGAATTGACAAATGGGACCTAGTGAAACTCCAAAGTTTCTGCAAGGCAAAAGATACCGTCAATAAGACAAAAAGACCACCAACAGATTGGGAAAGGATCTTTACCTATCCTAAATCAGATAGGGGACTAATATCCAACATATATAAAGAACTCAAGAAGGTGGACTTCAGAAAATCAAATAACCCCATTAAAAAATGGGGCTCAGAACTGAACAAAGAATTCTCACCTGAGGAATACCGAATGGCAGAGAAACACCTGAAAAAATGTTCAACATCCTTAATCATCAGGGAAATGCAAATCAAAACAACCCGGAGATTCCACCTCACACCAGTCAGAATGTCTAAGATCAAAAATTCAGGTGACAGCAGATGCTGGCGAGGATGTGGAGAAAGAGGAACACTCCTCCATTGTTGGTGGGAGTGCAGGCTTGTACAACCACTCTGGAAATCAGTCTGGCGGTTCCTCAGAAAATTGGACATAGTACTACCGGAGGATCCAGCAATACCTCTCCTGGGCATATATCCAGAAGATGCCCCAACTGGTAAGAAGGACACATGCTCCACTATGTTCATAGCAGCCTTATTTATAATAGCCAGAAGCTGGAAAGAACCTAGATGCCCCTCAACAGAGGAATGGATACAGAAAATGTGGTACATCTACACAATGGAGTACTACTCAGCTATTAAAAAGAATGAATTTATGAAATTCCTAGGCAAATGGATGGACCTGGAGGGCATCATCCTGAGTGAGGTAACACATTCACAAAGAAACTCACACAATATGTACTCACTGATAAGTGGATATTAGCCCCAAACCTAGGATACCCAAGATATAAGATATAATTTGCTAAACACATGAAACTCAAGAAGAATGAAGACTGAAGTGTGGACACTATGCCCCTCCTTAGATTTGGAAACAAAACACCCATGGAAGGAGTTACAGAGAAAAAGTTTGGAGCTGAGATGAAAGGATGGACCATGTAGAGACTGCCATATCCAGGGATCCACCCCATAATCAGCATCCAAACGCTGACACCATTGCATAAACTAGTAAGATTTTATCGAAAGGACCAGATGTAGCTGTCTCTTGTGAGACTATGCCGGGGCCTAGCAAACACAGAAGTGGATGATCACAGTCAGCTAATGGATGGATCACAGGGCTCCCAATGGAGGAGCTACAGAAAGTACCCAAGGAGCTAAAGGGATCTGCAACCCTATAGGTGGAACAACATTATGAACTAACCAGTACCCCGGAGCTCTTGACTCTAGCTGCATATATATCAAAAGATGGTCTAGTCGGCCATCACTGGAAAGAGAGGCCCATTGGACTTGCAAACTTTATATGCCCCAGTACAGGGTAACGCCAGGACCAAAAAGGGGGAGTGGGTGGGCAGGTGAGTGGGGGTGGGTGGATATGGGGGACTTTTGGTATAGCATTGGAAATGTAAATGAGCTAAATACCTAATAAAAAATGGACAAAAAAATAAAAGAAATGTAAATGAAAAAAAAAAAGAAGACATCCACAAGAACAGAATGACAACTCTAACAACAAAAATAATAGGAAGCAACAATTACTTTTCCTTAATATCTCTTAATGTGAATGGACTCAATTACCCAATAAAAAGATATAGACTAACAGACTGGCTAAACAAATAAGACACAACATTTTGCTGCTTACAGGAAACCCATCTCAGGAAAAAAGACAGACACTACCTCAGAGTGAAAGGCTGGAAAACAATTTTCCAAGCAAATGGTCTGAAGAAACAAGCTGGAATAGCCATTCTAATATTGAATAAAATCAACGTCCAAACCAACATTGTCAAAAAAGACAAAGAGGGACACTTCATACTCATCAAAGGTAAAATCCTCCAAGAGGAACTCTCAATTCTGAATATCTATGCTCCAAATGCAAGGGCAGCCACATTCATTAAAGAAACTTTAGTAAAGCTCAAAGCACACATTGTACCCCACAAAGTAACAGTGGGAGACTTCAACACCCCACTTTCATCAATGGACAGATCGTGGAAACAGAAACTAAACAGGGACACAGTGAAAGTAACAGAAGTTATGAAACAAATGGACTTAACAGGTATCTACAGAACATTTTTTCCTAAAACAAAAGGATATAACTTCTTCCCAGCACCTTATGGTATCTTCTCTAAAACTGACCATAAAATTTGTCACAAAATAGGCCTCAACACATACAAAAATATTGAAATTGTCCCATGCATTCTATCAGAAGACCATGGACTAAAGCTGATCTTGAATAACAACATAAATAATGGAAATAAAATTCATGTGGGAACTGAACAACACTCTTCTCAATGATACCTTGGTCAAGGAAAGAATAAAGAAAGAAATTAAGACTTTTTAGAGTTTAATGAAAATGAAGCCACAACATACCCAAATTTATAGGACACAATGAAAGAGTTTCTAAGAGGGAAACTCATAGCTCTGAGTACCTCCAAAAAGAAACTAGAGAGAGCACACCCTAGCAGCTTGACAACACACCTAAAAGCTCTAGAAAAAAAGGAAGCAAATTCATCCAAGAGGAGTAGATAGCAGGAAATAATCAAACTCAGGGGTGAAATCAACCAAGTGGAAACAAGAAGAACTATTCGAAGAATCAACCAAATGAGGAACTGGTTCTTTGAGAAAATCAACAAGATTGATAAACCCTTAGCCAGACTCACTAGAGGGCACAGGGACACCATCCTAATTAACAAAATCAGAAATGAAAAGGGAGACATAACAACATATTCCTGAAGATATCCAAAACACCATCAGTACCTTCTACAAAAGGCTATACTCAACAAAACTGGAAAATCTGGATGAAATGGACAAATTTCTAGTCAGATACCAGGTACCAAATTTAATCAGGATCAAGTTAATGATTTAAACAGTCCCATATCCCCTAAAGAAATAGAAGCAGTCATTAATAGTCTCCCAACCAAAAAAAGCCCAGGACCAGATGTGTTTAGTGCAGAGTTCTATCACACCTTCAAAGAAGATCTAATTCCAGTTCTTCACAAACTATTCAACAAAATAGAAGTAGAAGGTCCTCTATCCAACTCATTCTATGAAGCCACAATTACTCTGATACCCAAACCACAGAAAGATCCAACAAAGATAGAGAACTTGATACCAATTTCCCTTATGAATATTGATGCAAAAATACTCAATAAAATTCTTGCTAACCGAATCCAAGAACACATTAAGACAATCATCCATCCTGACCAATTTGGTTGTCTTCCAGGGATGCAGGGATGAATTATTATACAGAAATCCATCAACATAATCCATTATATAAACAAACATAAAGACAAAAACCACATGATCATCTCGTTAAATGTGGATAAAGCATTTGACAAAATCCAATACCCATTCATGATAAAAGTCTTGGAAAGATCAGAAATTCAAGGCCTATACCTAAACATGATAACCAGTAGCCAACATCAAAGTAAATGGTGAAAAGTTGGAAGCAATCCCACTAAAATCAGGGACTAGACAAGGCTTCATGGTACTGGTATAGCTACAGAGAAGTAGACCAATGGGATAGAATTGAAGAACCAGAAATGAACCCACACACCTATGGTCACTTGATCTTAGATAAGGGAGCTAAAACCATCCAGTGGAAAAAAGACAGCATTTTCAACAAATGGTGCTGGCACACTGGTGGTTATCATTTAGAAGAATGCAAATTGATCCATTCCTATCTTCTTGTACTAAGGTCAAATCTAAGTGGATCAAGGAACTCCACATAAAACCAGAGACACTGAAACTTATAGAGGAGAAAGTGGGAAAAAGCCTCAAAAATATGGGCACAGGGGATAAATTCCTGAATAGAACAGCAATGGCTTGTGCTGTAAGATTGAGAATTGACAAATGAGACCTCATAAAACTGCAAAGCTTCTGTAAGGCAAAAGACACATTCAATAAGACAAAGAGGCCACCAAAAGATTGGGAAAGGATCTTTACCTATCCTAAATCAGATAGGGGACTAATATCCAATATATATAAAGAACTCAAGAAGGTGGACTCCAGAAAATCAAATAACCCCATTAAAAAATGAGGCTCAGATCTAAACAAAGTATTCTCCCCTGAGGAATACCGAATGGCTGAGAAGCACCTGAAGAAATGTTCAGCATCCTTAATCATCAGGGAAATGCAAGTCAAAACAACCCTGAGATTCCATCTCACACCAGTCAGAATGGCAAAGATCAAAAATTCAGGTGACAGCAGATGCTGGCGAGGATGTGGAGAAAGAGGAACACTTCTCCATTGTTGGTGGGATTGCAAGCTTGTACAACCACTCTGGAAATCAGTCTGGCGGTTCCTCAGAAAATTGGACATAGTACTACCGGAGTATCCTGCAATACCTCTCCTTGGCAGATATCCAGAAGATGTTCCAAGAGGATCCTTAAGAAT
The DNA here is from genome assembly GCF_000001635.26 of Mus musculus. Classification (NCBI taxonomy): domain Eukaryota; kingdom Metazoa; phylum Chordata; class Mammalia; order Rodentia; family Muridae; genus Mus; species Mus musculus. Next base: position 62,903,417 of record NC_000086.7, read on the forward strand.
CAGAAATTAAACCAGTCAGTAGACTTAGGAAGTTCCTGAAACACACCAGGCACAAAAGGCCCTCCCTACTCAAGGCTTTATGAGCAGTCTGGGATGGTGAGGAAAAGAGAATTTTCTACCTGCTGATTTGCCTATACAGCACGCAGAGAGTTTCAGGACTGTAGCTTTTAAGAGTAAGCAATAATGCTGTGGGCTTTACGATAAAGCCTTCTTAAAGTAACCCCTCACCATTTACTAGGGTAAGAAACCTTAATAAATACCTTGGTTCACCAAGTAAATAAATAAATAAATAAATAAATAAATAAATAAATGAATAAATAAAAATAAATAGTGACTTCATGATATTCTTAGATAAATGGATAGTTCTGGAGGATATCATGCTAAGTGAAGTAAACTAGTCATAAAAGAACACACATGAGGGGCTGGAGAGATAACTCAGCGGTTAAAAGCACTGACTGCTCTTCCAGAGGTCCTGAGTTCAATTCCCAGCAACCACATGGTGGCTCACAACCATCTATAATGTGATCTGATGCCCTCTTCTGGTGTGTCGGAAGACAGATACAGTGTACTCATATACATAAAATAAAAAAAAAATCTTAAAAAAAAAACACACGGGGCGAGAGCCACAGAGCCTCTGAGGTGGCGCCATTTCCGGCTCCAGACAACCGGCCACCTTCCTGGTGAGAGCACAGGGGTCCACCCGGCCTGAGAGGCTTCTGCCTCACGTTCCATGGGGGCCACCTTGGTTCCAGGACTCCGCGGCGGGCGGTCTGCGGGTGAGAGTGTAGAACACAGAGGCCAGCAGCTTCTGGACCGGGCGAGAGCCACAGAGCCTCTGAGGCGGCGCCATTTTCGGCTACAGACAACCTGCCACCTTCCTGGTCAGAGCACAGGTGTCCGCACAGCCTGGGAGGCTTCTGCCTCACGTTCCACGGGGGTCACCTTGGTTCCGAGACCCCGCGGCCTGCGGTCTGCTGGTGAGAGTGTGGAACACAGAGGCCAGCAGCTTCTGGACCGGGCGAGAGCCACAGAGCCTCTGAGGCGGCGCCATTTTCGGCTCCAGACAACCTGCCACCTTCCTGGTCAGAGCACAGGTGTCCGCACAGTCTGTGAGGCTTCTGCCTCACTTTCTGCAGTGGTCACCTTGATTCTGGGACTCTGCAGCGGGCAGTCTGCAGGCCAAAGCAACACAGCTTCTGGGAAAGATCCTGTTTGGGGCATTCATCTTCGGCCAGGAGGAGGTCCAAACACCAGATAACTGTGCACCTCCCTGAAAGAGGAGAGCTTGCCTGCAGAGACTGCTCTGACCACTGAAACTCAGGGAAGAGAGCTAGTCTCCCTGGTCTGCTGATATAGTGTAACAAAATCACCAGAGGAACAATCTCTAAACAGAGACAACTATAACACCTAAATCCAGAGATTACCAGATGGCGAAAGGTAAAGGTAAGAATCTTACTAACAGAAACCAGGACTACTCACCATCATCAGAACCCAGCACTCCCACTTTGCCCAGTCCAGGGCACCCCAACACACCTGAAAAGCTAGACCTGGATTTAAAAGCATATCTCATGATGATGGTAGAGGACATCAAGAAGGACTTAAATAACTCACTTAAAGAAATACAGGAGAACACTGCTAAACAAGTAGAAGACTTTAAAGAGGAAACACAAAAATCCCTTAAAGAATTACAGGAAAACATAACCAAACAGGTAGAAGACATTAAAGAGGAAACACAAAAATCCCTTAAAGAATTGCAGGAAAACACAACCAAACAGGTGATGGAATTGAATAAAACCATCCAAGACCTAAAAAGGGAAGAAGACACAATAAGGAAAACCCAAAGTGAGGCAACAGTGGAGATAGAAACCCTAGGAAAGAAATCTGGAACCATAGATGCAAGCATCAGCAACAGAATACAAAAAATGGAAGAGAGAAGCTCAGGTGCAGAAGATTCCATAGAGAACATCGGCACAACAATCAAAGAAAATGGAAAATGCAAAAAGATCCTAACTCAAAACATCCAGGAAATCCAGGACACAATGAGAAGACCAAACCTACGGATAATAGGAGTGGATGAGAATGAAGATTTTCAACTCAAAGGACCAGCAAACATCTTCGACAAAATTATTGAAGAAAACTTCCCAAATCTAAAGAAAGAGATGCCCAAGAACATACAAGAAGCCTACAGAACTCCAAATAGACAGGACCAGAAAAGAAATTCCTCCCGACACATAAAAATCAGAACATCAAATGCACTAAATAAAGATAGAATACTAAAAGCAGTAAGGGAAAAAGGTCAAGTAACATATAAAGGTAAGCCTATCAGAATTACACCAGATTTTTCACCAGAGACTATGAAAGCCAGAAGAGCCTGGACAGATGTTATACAGACACTAAGAGAACACAAATTCCAGCCCAGACTACTATACCCAGCCAAACTCTCAATTACCATAGATGGAGAAACCAAAGTATTCCACAACAAAACTAAATTCACCCATTATCTCTCCACGAATCCAGCCCTTCAAAGGATAATAACAGAAAAAAACCAATGCAAGGACGGGAACCACGCCCTAGAAAAAACAAGAAGATAATCCCTCAACAAAACTAAAAGAAGACAGCCACAAGAACAGAATGCCAACTTTAACAACAAAAACAACAGAAAGCAACAATTACTTTTCCTTAATATCTCTTAATATCAATGGTCTCAACACCCCAATAAAAAGACCTAGAATAACAGACTGGCTACACAAACAGGACCCAACATTCTGCTGCTTACAGGAAACCCATCTCAGGGAAAAAGACAGACACTACCTCAGAGTGAAATGCTGGAAAACAATTTTCCAAGCAAATGGTCTGAAGAAAAAAGCTGGAGTAGCCATTTTAATATCGGATAAAATCGACTTCCAACCCAAAGTTATTAAAAAAGACAAGGAGTGACACTTCATACTCATCAAAGGTAAAATCCTCCAAGAGGAACTCTCAATTCTGAATATCTACGCACCAAATGCAAGGGTAGCCACATTCATTAAAGAAAATTTAGTAAAGCTCAAAGCACACGTTGCACCTCACACAATAATAGTGGGAGACTTCAACACCCCACTTTCATCAATGGACAGATCGTGGAAACAGAAACTAAACAGGGACACAGTGAAATTAACAGAAGTTATGAAACAAATGGACCTGACAGATATCTACAGAACATTTTATCCTAAAACAAAAGGATATACCTTCTTCTCAGCACCTCACGGGACCTTCTCCAAAACTGAACATATAATTGGTCACAAAACAGGCCTCAACAGATACCAAAATATTGAAATTGTCCCATGTATCCTATCAGACCACCATGGCCTAAGACTGATCTTCAATAACAACATAAATAATGGAAAGCCAACATTCACATAGAAACGGAACAACACTCTTCTCAATGATACCTTGGTCAAGGAAGAATTAAAGAAAGAAATTAAAGACTTTTTAGAGTTTAATGAAAATGAAGCCAGAACATACCCAAACCTATGGGACACAATGAAAGCATTTCTAAGAGGGAAACTCATAGCTCTGAGTGCCTCCAAGAAGAAACGGGAGAGAGCACATACTAGCAGCTTGACAACGCATCTAAAAGCTCTAGAAAAAAAGGAAGCAAATTCACCCAAGAGGAGTAGATGGCAGGAAATAATCAAACTCAGGGGTGAAATCAACCAAGTGGAAACAAGAAGAACTATTCAAAGAATTAACCAAACAAGGAGTTGGTTCTTTGAAAAAATCAACAAGATAGATAAACCCTTAGCTAGACTCACTAAAGGGCACAGGGACAAAATCCTAATTAACAAAATCAGAAATGAAAAGGGAGACATAACAACAGATCCTGAAGAAATCCAAAAGACCATCCGATCCTTCTACAAAAAGCTATACTCAACAAAACTGGAAAACCTTGACGAAATGGACAAATTTCTGTACAGATACCAGATACCAAAGTTGAATCAGGATCAAGTTGACCATGTAAACAGTCCCATATCACCTAAAGAAATAGAAGCAGTTATCAATAGTCTCCCAGCCTAAAAAAAGCCCAGGACCAGACGGGTTTAGTGTAGAGTTCTATCACACCTTCAAAGAAGATCTAATTCCAGTTCTGCACAAACTATTTCACAAAATATAAGTAGAAGGTACTCCACCCAGCTCATTTTATGAAGCCACTATTACTCTGATACCTAAACCACAGAAAGACCCAACAAAGAGAGAGAACTTCAGACCAATTTCTCTTATGAATATCGATGCAAAAATCCTCAATAAAATTCTCGCTAACCAAATCCAAGAACATATTAAAGCAATCATCCATCCTGACCAAGTAGGTTTTATTCCAGGGATGCAAGGATGGTTTAATATACGAAAATCCATCAATGTAATCCATTATATAAACAAACTCAAAGACAAAAATCACATGAGATCATCTCGTTAGATGCAGAAAAATCATTTGACAAGATCCAACACCCATTCATGATAAAAGTGATGGACAGATCAGGAATTCAAGGCCCATACCTAAACATGATAAAAGCAATCTACAGCAAACCAGTAGCCAACATCAAAGTAAATGGAGAGAAGCTGGAAGCAATCCCACTAAAATCAGGGACTAGACTAGGCTGCCCACTTTTTCCCTACCTTTTCAAAATAGTACTTGAAGTATTAGCCAGAGCAATTCGACAACAAAAGGGGATCAAGGGGATACAAATTGGAAAAGAGGAAGTCAAAATATCACTTTTTGCAGATGATATGATAGTATATATAAGTGACCCTAAAAATTCTACCAGAGAACTCCTAAACCTGATAAACAGCTTCGGTGAAGTAGCTGGATATAAAATAAACTCAAACCAGTCAATGGCCTTTCTCTACACAAAGAATAAACAGGCTGAGAAAGAAATTAGGGAAACAACACCCTTCTCAATAGTCACAGATAATATAAAATATCTTGGCGTGACTCTAACTAAGGAAGTGAAAGATCTATATGATAAAAACTTCAAATCTCTGAAGAAAGAAATTAAAGAAGATCTCAGAAGATGGAAAGATCTCCCATGCTCATGGATTGGCAGGATCAACATTGTAAAAATGGCTATCTTGCCAAAAGCAATCTACAGATTCAATGCAATTCCCATCAAAATTCCAACTCAATTCTTCAACGAATTAGAAGGAGCAATTTGCAAATTCATCTGGAATAACAAAAAACCTAGGATAGCAAAAAGTCTTCTCAAGGATAAAAGAACCTCTGATGGAATCACCATGCCTGACCTAAAGCTTTACTACAGAGCAATTGTGATAAAAACTGCATGGTACTGGTATAGAGACAGACCAGTAGACCAATGGAATAGAATTGACGACCCAGAAATGATCCCACACACCTATGGTCACTTGATCTTCGACAAGGGAGCTAAAACCATCCAGTGGAAGAAAGACAGTATTTTCAACAATTGGTGCTGGCACAACTGGTTGTTATCATGTAGAAGAATGCACATCGATCCATACTTATCTCCTTGTACTAAGGTCAAATCTAAGTGGATCAAGGAACTTCACATAAAACCAGAGACACTGAAACTTATAGAGGAGAAAGTGGGGAAAAGCCTTGAAGATATGGGCACAGGGGAAAAATTCCTGAACAGAACAGCAATGGCTTGGGCTGTAAGATTGAGAATTGACAAATGGGACCTAATGAAACTCCAAAGTTTCTGCAAGGCAAAAGACACCGTCAATAAGACAAAAAGACCACCAACAGATTGGGAAAGGATCTTTACCTATCCTAAATCAGATAGGGGACTAATATCCAACATATATAAAGAACTCAAGAAGGTGGACTTCAGAAAATCAAATAACCCCATTAAAAAATGGGGCTCAGAACTGAACAAAGAATTCTCACCTGAGGAATACCGAATGGCAGAGAAGCACCTGAAAAAATGTTCAACATCCTTAACCATCAGGGAAATGCAAATCAAAACAACACTGAGATTCCACCTCACACCAGTCAGAATGGCTAAGATGAAAAATTCAGGTGACAGTAGATGCTGGCGAGCATGTGGAGAAAGAGGAACACTCCTCCATTTTTGGTGGGATTGCAGGCTTGTACAACCATTCTGGAAATCAGTTTGGTGGTTCCTCAGAAAATTGGACATAGTACTACCGGAGGATCCAGCAATACCTCTCCTGGGCATATATCCAGAAGATGCCCCAACTGGTAAGAAGGACACATGCTCCACTATCTTCATAGCAGCCTTATTTATAATAGCCAGAAGCTGGAAAGAACCCAGATGCCCCTCAACAGAGGAATGGATACAGAAAATGTGGTACATCTACACAATGGAGTACTACTCAGCTATTAAAAAGAATGAATTTATGAAATTCCTAGCCAAATGAATGGACCTGGAGGGCATCATCCTGAGTGAGGTAACACATTCACAAAGGAATTCACACAATATGTACTCACTGATAAGTGGATATTAGCCCCAAACCTAGGATACCCAAGATATAAGATACAATTTCCTAAACACATGAAACTCAAGAAAAATGAAGACTGAAGTGTGGACACTATGCCCCTCCTTAGAAGTGGGAACAAAACACCCTTGGAAGGAGTTACAGAGAAAAAGTTTGGAGCTGAGATGAAAGGATGGTCCATGTAGAGACTTCCATATCCAGGGATCCACCCCATAATCAGCATCCAAACGCTGACACCATTGCATACACTAGCAAGATTTTATTGAAAGGACCCAGATGTAGCTGTCTCTTGTGAGACTATGCCGGGGCCTAGCAAACACAGAAGTGGATGCTCACAGTCAGCTAATGGATGGATCACAGAGCTCCCAATGGAGGAGCTAGAGAAAGTAGCCAAGGAGCTAAAGGGATCTGCAACTCTATAGGCGGAAAAATATTATGAACTAACCAGTTCCCCGGAGCTCTTGACTCTAGCTGCATATGTATCAAAAGATGGTCTAGTCGGCAATCACTGGAAAGAGAGGCCCATTGGACACGCAAACTTTATATGCCCCAATATAGGGGAACGCCAGGGCCAAAAAGGGGGAGTGGGTGGTTAGGGGATTGGGGGTGGGTGGGTATGGGGGACTTTTGGTATAGCATTGGAAATGTAAATGAGCTAAATACCTAATAAAAAATGGAAAAAAAAAACCACATGATATGCACTCACTGATAAGTGGATATTAACCCAGAAACTTAGAATACCCAAGATACAATTTGCAAAACACATGAAACTAAAGAAGGAAGACCAAAGTGTAGACACTTCGACCCTTCTTAGAAGGGGAAACAAAATACCCATGGACAGAGTTACAGAGACAAAGTTCAGACAGGGACTGAAGGAATGACCTGCCAGAAACTGCCCCACCTGGGGATCCATCCCATATATAATCACCAAAGCCAGACCCTATTGCAGATGTCAACAAGAGCTTGCTGCCAGGAGAATGTTATAGCTGTCTCATGAGAGTCTCTGCCAGTGCCTGACAAATTCAGAAGTGGATGCTCACAGCCATCCATTGAACTGAGCACAGGGTCCCCAATGAAGAAGCTAGAGAAAGTACCTAAGGAGCTTAAGGGGTTTGCAGCCCCATAGGAGAAAAAACAATATGAAGTAACAAGTACCCCCTAGCTCCCTGAGAGTAAAGCACCAACCAAAGTGTACACATGGTGGGACTCATGGCCTTAGCTGCATACGTAGCAGAGGATGAGATAGTTGGTCATCAATGGGAGGAGAGGCCCTTGATTCTGTGAAGGTTCTATACCCCAGTATAGGGGACTGCCTGGGCCAGGAAGACAGGAGTGGGTGGGTTGGTGAGTAGGGGGAGGGGAAGAGGGAATAGGTGATTTTCAGTGGGGAAAGTAGGAAAGGGGATAACAATCGAAATGTAAATAAAGAAAATATTTAATAAAAAAGGACAGAATTTCTTTCTTTACAGAACAAAAATATAGAAAATAAGTTATGAAACAACTTTAAAAAAAATCAACTGAATTTTTTGTTATTTGTTTCACATTTTGAAAAAAATGAAGATATTGCAAATATGTACTAAGATTCTATATACTTGCTACAGGAACATCCTAAAATACATATTTATTGGAATCAAAAGAAAATGATAAGTGATGCAGATTATTTGTTTTTTTTTTTTTTTTTTTTTTTTTTTTTTTTTTTTTTTTCTTTTTTTTTTTATTAGGTATTTAGCTCATTTACATTTCCAATGCTATACCAAAAGTCCCCCTTACCCACCCACCCCCACTCCCCTACCCACCCACTCCCCCCCTTTGGCCCTGGCGTTCCCCTGTACCGGGGCACACAAAGTCTGCGTGTCCAATGGGCCTCTCTTTCCAGTGATGGCCGACTAGGCCATCTTTTGATACATATGCAGCTAGAGTCAAGAGCTCAGGGGTACTGGTTAGTTCATAATGTTGTTCCACCTATAGGGTTGAAGTTCCCTTTAGCTCCTTGGGTACTTTCTCTAGCTCCTCCATTGGGAGCCCTGTGATCCATCCATTAGCTGACTGTGAGCATCCACTTCTGTGTTTGCTAGGCCCCGGCATAGTCTCACAAGAGACAGCTACATCTGGGTCCTTTCAGTAAAATCTTGCTAGTGTATGCAATGGTGTCAGCATTTGGAAGCTGATTATGGGGTGGATCCCTGGATATGGCAGTCTCTACATGGTCCATCCTTTCATCTCAGCTCCATACTTTGTTTCTGTAACTCCTTCCATGGGTGTTTTGTTCCCACTTCTAAGGAGGGGCATAGTGTCCACACTTCAGTCTTCATTTTTCTTGAGTTTCATGTGTTTAGGAAATTGTATCTTATATCGTGGGTATCCTAGGTTTTGGGCTAGTATCCACTTATCAGTGAGTACATATTGTGTGAGTTCCTTTGTGATTGTGTTACCTCACTCAGGATGATGCTCTCCAGGTCCATCCATTTGGCTAGGAATTTCATAAATTCATTCTTTTTACTAGCTGAGTAGTACTCCATTGTGTAGATGTACCACATTTTCTGTATCCATTCCTCTGTTGAGAGACAAGTGGACCAATGGAATAGAATTGAAGACCCAGAAATGAACCCACACACCTATGGTCACTTGATCTTCGACAAGGGAGCCAAAACCATCCAGTGGAAGAAAGACAGCATTTTCAACAATTGGTGCTGGCACAACTGGTTGTTATCATGTAGAAGAATGCGAATCGATCCATACTTATCTCCTTGTACTAAGGTCAAATCTAAGTGGATCAAGGAACTTCACATAAAACCAGAGACACTGAAACTTATAGAGGAGAAAGTGGGGAAAAGCCTTGAAGATATGGGCACAGGGGAAAAATTCCTGAACAGAACAGCAATGGCTTGTGCTGTAAGATCGAGAATTGACAAATGGGACCTAATGAAACTCCAAAGTTTCTGCAAGGCAAAAGACACTGTCTATAAGACAAAAAGACCACCAACAGACTGGGAAAGGATCTTTACCTATCCTAAATCAGATAGGGGACTAATATCCAACATATATAAAGAACTCAAGAAGGTGGACCTCAGAAAATCAAATAACCCCCTTAAAAAATGGGGCTCAGAACTGAACAAAGAATTCTCACCTGAGGAATACCGAATGGCAGAGAAGCACCTGAAAAAATGTTCAACATCCTTAATCATCAGGGAAATGCAAATCAAAACAACCCTGAGATTCCACCTCACACCAGTGAGAATGGCTAAGATCAAAAATTCAGGTGACAGCAGATGCTGGCGAGGATGTGGAGAAAGAGGAACACTCCTCCATTGTTGGTGGGATTGCAGGCTTGTACAACCACTCTGGAAATCAGTCTGGCGGTTCCTCAGAAAATTGGACATAGTACTACCGGAGGATCCAGCAATACCTCTCCTGGGCATATATCCAGAAGAAGCCCCAACTGGTAAGAAGGACACATGCTCCACTATGTTCATAGCAGCCTTATTTATAATAGCCAGAAACTGGAAAGAACCCAGATGCCCCTCAACAGATTATTTGTATAATAGATTAATCCCATATCCTGTAACTGCAAGTCAACTCTTTACTACACAAAACCCTTCATTTATTTATTGTCTACTTTCTGAAACAGTTTCATTAAGAAAGTACTTTTGATGTAATAGGATATTTATTTTAAAATTATATTTTCATGTGAGATCAATAGAAGTGTTCTTTAAAGTAATTAATTCTAAGTACATTTAAAAATTATCAAAATTATGTATTCATTAATCAAATTCCTTTAACTTTATAGTGACTTTTGCTCAATATAATCTAACATTAATAATTTCTTGCCAGTTCCAACCTCAATGAAATACAACCACACAATTTTCTCTAAATATCCCTGGACTAGAGATAAATGCATCTACATGGTAGAAAAACATATATCAAAACAATTAATGAGTTGTACTTTGTGTTCAGTCAGGTCTATGATAAAACACAACTTTACAAAGAATGTTTGCAAATGTATTTTAAATTGCTCGATCTCATTTGTTTTAGACTGTAAAAGTTATACCATATATTTTTAGGATTACCAATAATTATCATTAAATATTTAAGGATTTAAGTATAATATAGATTATAAATAATTATTTTATATGTACAAGATTTATAAAATTTTCTGGAAATATTGGAGTAGGATTAGCTTAAAACATCTGGTCATATCTTATCCACAACCTAAAAATAGAAATAAATGCTCAAATCACTTTTTTTCCAAGCTATTCCTACCTTAATATTCACATCATGATGTGTTGTAGACTTGAACTGTGGGATAAAATTAAATTATTTTTCATTTGTTAATTTGTTTTAATATTTTATCTGAACAATAGGAAAAATATAAGGAAGAAGATTGGTGTGGAGAAATGGAACCATTCCTATCTCAGACCTAATTAGGTATCCTTAGGCATTTAGTGCTCAGGGAAAATGTAAAAGTGTTTAGAAAGATGGCCTAGGACATTTCTCAAATTCTGTACACAAGAATTCATCAGTTATTGTTTAGGGAGATTGGTGAATATTGCAGGATGTTTGTTGAAAAGAAGAGAGACTAATAACAATCATGTTGTAAAACAGGAACTTGGAGAAAAGAATCAAAACTCTTTACAATAATGGCCCTTTAATATAAGCACACATACACATGTTACTATGAAGTAGAAAAAATGACATGGAAAAATGTGTGTACATTTGAAAAGATAATTGCTAAAAGCATGTTGTTTAAATAGTATAAAACTATACATCTAAACTTTTCAATGAACACAAGCTGGAAAATGAAAGCAAAATCACACTAAGTTGCCTTCTGGCTAAATTTCAGATCATGCATGATAAAGATGATTTCACAACACTCACAAAAAGGGAAATGAAATAGAAAGGAACAATGATGTAAATGTTCATTAAATATTGTAGCAAATTATCATCATCAAGGCAGTGATCTATTTTAAATGTGTCAAAAATATAAGGTAGGTAGAACGATTTCCAATTTTGTGACGAAACCACCAATTTGACTTTCAAAGTGGTGGTACGAGCTTGCAATCCTACTAGTAATGGAGGAGTGTTCCTCCTTCTCCACATCCTTGCCAGCATCTGCTGTCACCTGAATTTTTGATCTTAGCCATTCTGACTGGTGTGAGGTGGAATCTCAGGGTTGTTTTGATTTACATTTCCCTGATGACTAGGGATATTGAACATTTCTTTAAGTGTTTCTCAGACATTTGAGATTCTTCACTTGACCATTCTCTGTTTAGCTCTGTACCCCATGTTTTATTAGGGTCATTTGCTTCTCTGAAGTTTAGCTTCATGAGTTCTTTGTATATTTTGGGCATAAGCCCTCTATTGGATGTAGGGTTGATAAAGATCTTTTCCTAATCTGTGGGTTGCCATGTTGTCGTATTGACACTGTCCTTTGCCTTACAGAAGTTTTACAATTTTATGAGGTCACATTTGTTTATTCATGATCTTAGGACATAAGCCACTGGTGTTCTGTTCAGGAAAATTTCCCCTGTGCCCATATGTTTAAGACTCCTCTCTACTTTCACTTCTATTAGATTCAGTGTATCTGGTTTTATGTGGAGATCCTTGATCCACTTGAATTTGAGCTTTGTACAAAGGGATAAGAATGGATAAATTTTCATTCTTCTACTTGCTAACTGCCAGTTGAACCAGCACCATTTGTTGAAAATGCTGTCTTTTTCCCACTGGATTTTTTTTTGTTGTTGTTGTTGGCTTCTTTTTCTAAGATCAAGTGACCATATGTGTGTGGGTTAATTTGTGGGTATTCAATTTCCATTGATCTACATGCCTGTCACTGTACCAATACCATGTGGTTTTTGTAACTATTGCTCTGTAGTACAGCTTGAGTTCAGGGATGGTGGTTCCCCCCAGAAGTAATTTTATTGATGAGAATAGTTTTTGCTATCCTGTATTTTTTTTTTTAAATTTCAAATGAATTTGCAAACTGTTCTTTCTATCTTTGTGAAGAATTGAGTTGGAATTTTGATGGGGATTGTATTGAATCTGTAGATTGCTTTTGGTAAGATAGCCATTTTTACTATATTAATCCTGCTGATCTATGAGCATGAGAGATCTTTCCATCTTTTGAGATCTTTGATTACATATCTTTCCTCTTTTTTCTTTCAAAGTCATATCGTAAAAAGTAGGCTGTTGGGTGAAATGCATTTTTGTCCTGGAAAAAAAATACTAGACAAAATATCTGTATTTTTAAAATAAAACTGGTTTATAACATTGAACTACATAAAATTGTAACCAACTGTCCAACTGTCACTTCAGTTCTATAATATTGGCTACAAAGAGGCTATTTAACAATATAGACTTCTCACAGTGTTATAATCTGTTCCATCTTAGATACCCTAATGATATATGTAGTATTTTCTTCTATTATTTTAGAATTGATATTTTAACATTTTAAAAATAATACTGCATTTTTTGCATGAACAGCTTGTGATTCTACATTGTAAGTTACTATATGATAGTCTATATGTATAAATGTATATGTACCAGAATTTCTGATATGTTCAAGTTGATCATTATCTCTTATAAATCCATTGTATTTTCTTTTAACGACTTATTCTTTCCTTACTTATTTAAAAACAATAGTTCAGCTCTCAAATGTTGCTGGAAGCATCTTTGCAACATATATCATTTGATATCCATTTAAATAATAATATATTCTACAAGAAGAAAATGAAACACTTTAAAAAGAGTGTTTTTCTAAATGTGCTTATACTGGGAAGAAGCTCATCAGATTTTATCCTTTATGAGGACTTGCTTTGGAATTAGTTGAAATATGACAATTTGATCTATTGAATGGTGTAATGTTTGAAAACACAGTTTACTATCAGATCAAATGTTGTCAGAAAATAAGTATAGATTGGAATTGACCGTTGTATATTTTCAGCCTCATTTTAAAAAATCAGAAATATATCAAGATATCATAAATCAAAATAGTACTATTTAGCTAATTTCAACTTTTATAGTTCATGTGGGGTTTTGATTCATTTTTAATTTATTTTTGAAGCATATTGAGCACATAGATTACTTGTAGAATTAGAAGTCAATTGTGTCTTGCATTCTACATATATTGTCTTACATCCATGACACATATGCCCATATTGAGAATGAATGCCTTCCTTTTTTATTAAAGATGTTAATTTAGTGGATTTATATTGGATTAAGATAAACCGAATCAAACACAAACCTGTGTGGCTACTTTATTACCCAATTTGTGTTTCTTTACCATAGATTTCTTCCAATTATGAGATAATTGTGGTTACTCTGTATTCATGTGCATGAGTGAGACAAAATTCTTGACATAAATAAAAGAAAAAATCATATCATGGATCATAGTTTCAGAGGCTTCATTATCTGATTCATTGCCTTTTTCCTTGAGGTGAGGCAGGATCCTGGCAATGCAGAGCAGCACATATCATATAAGCTGTATAGCATGCTGAAAGTTGGTTACTTTTTAAAGCTTCTTTTGAAGATTTAAAGAAGATTACAAAATCCTCCCAATGATACCTGTTCAATCCAATAGGTTTATTTTTTAAAGTTTAATTTTATATTTCCATATATGAATAAATTTCTACCATGTTAAATATTTACCACAGAACAATTTAAAGGACTTTGTGAATTATTTGAAGTCCGACTATGTGTTTTCTTTTCCACCAATACTGGTCTAACTGGAGGAAGCTTACTTTGGGGAAGATGCAAGAATGTGTGTGTGTGTGTGTGTGTGTGTGTGTGTGTGTGTGTGTGTGTGTGTGTGTTGAGTGAACATTTGAATTATTTTGAATACTATGACGATACTGTGGAAGCTATCTAATTACTCATTCTGTCAGTAGTCGTTTATTTATATTAAACTCACAATTTTATTACCTCTTCTGTATTAGTCATCTCTACTTATTTGTCTTTTCTCAGTGACCAGAACAAGATCTGGAAGATATTAAATACACAAATACAATGTCAACATGCACATTACTTTTTACACATTACATTTATAAATAACTTATAGATTATTGGAAATTTCAGCTACATAAAAAGGTACAGAAGCCTCATGTTCATATCACCTAACTTCACCAGTTACCAGCTCACAGTCAATTCTAGGTCATGTATACTCATTCACACACTTGGCTCATCATCTTTCCTGGAACAAATTGAGTTCATTTGTAATCCCCTTTCCAATAGATCACTGATGGCTTTCCCCAGTTGGTATACTTAAGAGATATATAGAAACAAAATTGTGAAGGAATACCTACTGCCATAATCACAGAAAACATGTCCAGAGCTTAAGAGAAAATATAGATTTTCTGCAGCTGGTTTTGTTCCTTAGGGTAAATAGTTGACACATGATGAGAAAACTAGGGTCATGTACTTAGATTTGAATCTAAAAATGATACACACAGAAAAATGGCCACAATTTTCTATTTGGGGTTGAAAGGACTTGTGTACTTTCATATAAAGAATATGAAAATTTCCTACCAGCTTAGCACTAAATTATTTTTAGGGTACTTATATCAGATAAAGACACAGGAAAACAGCAGTATAGTTGGATCACTCATTTATTATAAATAACCTGAAAACATTTTAAAATAGTGATAATTTTTGCTCTCTGATAATTGCATGTTTCTTTTGTTTCAATTGTTATAACATCATTACATTTAGTATTAAAATAAATTTTATTTGTTGTATCAATTGTTCTGGGGCATAACCAAATTCATCTTACCAGTATTATTCCAAATTACAGACAATATTCTAAATGTTCAATATTTTGTACCATTTTTTAAAAGAGATTCAAGTAAAAATTACAGTAGAAACTCTATAAGGTTTTGAGGAAAATTCTGACATTATTTCTTGTTGTATCAGTCTATTTCCTTAAAGCTTTGGTGAATTAACTTTGTGTTATACAGGGAATGGGCAGTGTTATTTTGTTGTGGCATGATTCACTGATTTGAAGTGGCACTATTTACTGCATGTTCATCTGAGAATATTACAAACCAAACTGTGCAAGCATATTTTGGTTTTATTTGAAAGCTGCCTAAGATGCCAACAATCATCCAATACCATCAAAGATAATAAGAGCAATTTACAACATCAGTATGACTCTAACATGCCTTTCCTGTTTTCATTCTTTGAAATAGTCACATTTCCAAAAACATTCATTGTATATCATTCACTCATGTATTCCACAAATAGTCATTGTACATGTACTTTATACCTGATCTTCTGCAAGCCAGTGA